>NW_012130137.1:876615-883016 GCF_000143395.1 Atta cephalotes
TCTCTCTCTCTCTCTCTCTCTCTCTCTCTCTCTCTCTATATATATATATATATATATATATATTTTATTAATATATTTTTTATAAAATAATTAATATTATTTAAAAAAATTTTTTTCCTCAATAGTCAAAATAAACTCTAATTTTTCAGGATTTTCATATAAATGATATTCATTTCTATTTGATTATTCTACCAAAATATATTACCTGAGTATATTAACCGTTATTTTACACGTAATTTTACAACGTGTTTTAGTTATTTTACAACGTATTTACATTCAATGAAATTAAATTTTTTTTATATTTTAATATGCAGAATACGAGTTTAATTATGTTTTGTAATATTATTGTGAGACAACATTAGTGCACGTCGCCATATAATCATGTTAATTAATGCATACTAGAGTAGACAGATTTGCCGCAATTACCGCTTCTATCCGTTTTGCCATTAATCTTCGTATCTCCATTCTCGTGTGCCATATACCCGTGCATATTTGGACATTTAACAATCAACGAATAATGAGTGTTCAATAATTTATGTGCCACAAGAATGGTTAAACTTTACACGATTGTAGATAAATAAAAACTAACGATCAAAACAACGTAGCTATTATTTCATTATGCATGTGTAAGACAGGAGATTTCACTCTAAGAAAACATAGGCTATAATTTTCCTTTGCATTTATTAGACTTAAAGCTAAAATCTTATATTCGAATATATGCTAGATTTATAAAATCATCTTCGAGTAGTCTATCCTTATTTTATTCTGTTGGGACATATCGTTGACTTCTTTAATGTAGTACCATGTCTCACAGGCATCTCCATAAGAAAAATGAAGGAGTATATTGCACAAGTGATGTGAATTAACGACACATACAAAATCTTAATACAAATTGCTATTTTTATGTATATAATATTATGAACATATATAGAAATAAAATAATATTTATCTTTTTTTATGGGACATTAAGCATACGCATGCTTTGTCGCGTTTACTTCGCTATGTAATACAGTCATATGTCAAATTTATGCAGTCTTTTTAATAAAATAGATCACAATGCACGAAATATCTAAAAACAAGGAGATATTTGATTACGTATATAAAATCGAGATACCCTGTATATTGAATAGCTTAAAAGTAATATTATCATAATATCTAAGAAAATTTAATTGAGAATATACTTATTCATATATTTATACACACTCACATACAGTAATAAAATTAATCTTTTGATTAATAATAATTATTTCTCTCCCTTTTTCTCTCTCTTCTTTTTTCAACAAATCATAAAATTATATAATCTAAACATTCTTATAATTTCTTAAATTGCACATGTTGTTTCACAACAAAATCAATCAATTATCTTTCTTTAAAAATTGTTTTAATTAGTTTCAACAGTCTATTTTTTTTAATATTAATAAAGATCAACATGCTATCATTGCATTTCCTTTCTTTCTAATAGATTATTCTATCATTATTCTTCCTATTAAAGTATTTATTTCATAACATTTCACGCTTATTATCATATACTAGGCAATAAAATTACATAATATCGATCACATAAACAGAGATAATATAAATAGAGTAAGATTCTAAGAAGCTTAAACTTGGAAACGTGTATCATTGCATAATTAAACGCTCGCTCATATCGCCAACATCATATTAATTAAATGAAATGAATTTATCAAGAATAAATGTGCAATTGTATATACATTTTCTGTAATTAAAAAAAAAAATAAAGTACGTCCGATTCAACGAATGAAAATAATGTACGTTTCTTCATTCTTATTATATTGGGTTGTCCGAAAAGTTTGTGCCGCAAAAGATTTAAATTTAATAAATGAAATTAAAAATTTAAATCTTCTGCGTTTCAATTTTCCTTCAAAATCGGCACGAACTTTCCGGACAACCCAATATATAAAATTGATCAAATGCATACCGTACGCATATATAATTCTATCAATCAAAGGATTATTTAATGATTGCATGCTTCACTTAAATGCACATTTATATATACAGTATCAATACATTAAGTTTTACGATTTATAAAATTGAAAGAAGCAAAGAAAAACGCGCGCGCGTTTAACGAATCGTAAATAACATAAAAACAAATAGATAAAAAAGAAAAAATTAGTAATATATTTCTATGTTAATATCCCGACTTTATTTTTGCGTGAAATGTGATAAACGCATGATAGATACCATCACGCGTGTTAAATACACATTTGTGATATACTATGTACATTGTATGCCAAAAGATGCGCTTAACCGAACATTCATAGGCACTTACAAAAAGCACATAATATATGCGTATGATTCTTAACTACTATTATGCGACATATTTCATAGAAAAAAAATGATTAGAATAAAATAGTATGTTCCTTTCTTGTTTGTCGATTGCAATTAGAAATGATTTTGTGAGAAAAAATGTAGCAATTTTTTTAACAAAACTGTGAGAAGTATGGATACTATTTATATATCGACATCGATAAAATTCTTACATTTTAAAAATTGATGAGAATAATTCCTATTAGTTATAAATATAATTGGAACATATTTATGTTTATATAAATCGTAAAATTACGACTATCATGCATCTGTGACTTCAATCGTAAACTCTTCGTTAGTAAATAAATGTCTTAAATGTTATTCACACTTGAAAATTATTCGTATTCAAACAAAAAGTATTTTAATACAATCGATGATGTCCTTTTGACTCCACTAATCATTTCAAATTTCTTTTTGTATTATATTACAATACAGAATGGCTATCTTCAGCAGAAAAAACAGTTTTGCAACTGTTGTAAAATTTTTTATTATGATTGGTCTTGCTCTTAGTTCCTCATTAGATTTAACTGTATGAATCAATCATATCAAGAATTTTATAATCATTGCAAAGCTTTTTATGCTAAACACAATCATTATTGAAAATATGTGAATACTATACAATTCTCTAATGATACAAACAATATTTAAGTAACTTTTCACTAACTGAAAAGATAGAAAATTACCAAATTGACACCTTCGGCAGTTTTAACGGGACATCATCAGCGATTCTAGTGTTAAAAAATGCCTTCCATTTAAAAATATATTCTCTGTCAAGTCCACGATTACGTGAATTGTAATATTTTGTTTGTTTGTATGTATGTATTATGTATATACGTCAATAGATATTGGATAAAAAAATACGTAGCTCTAACGTAGTACATAAAAAAAGATAATTCAACTTATGAGTAACATTATACTAGATTGACGATTGTTGCATATCATTCAAGTGTTCCCTTAAATATGTCATGAAGTTTACTAAACCAGTGGACAAAGATTTATCTACAACAGTTTGTGGTATCCAGCCTTTAAAATTTGTATTTAGAATCCAAGTAAAACGACATTTACTAATTTCGTCAGGTACCTCTTCTGTTGCGAAACAGCTTATACCATTTTCACCCCTTAAAAATATTTAAAGTAAACAGTCAATCTTTTCTTGTTTCTCTACTCTTTTTTCATTATATGTTATAAAATATAATTTGTTTCGGGATCTCACCTTGTCATGTTTGGGCGAACTTCAACTGATGCGGTAGGAACCGATACACCGCTAGTAATATAATAATTGCCATATTTCTTACGATGCCTTAAAATAACAAAATCTCGCGCTGTAATGATCCCGCCGCCAAAAGGACTTGTTGCTTGGTAAACAATATCCGTGTTTTCATCAATATACTGTTTAAAATAAATTTTGTTATCAGTATGACAAAGCAATTATAGTAAGAAAAAAGAAACAAAAAATTTTACTAACCTGTAGTTTTATTGATTCTGTCACGAGTTTGTTCCACGAAACTTGTTCCTCGACACCATCAAACAATAAATCTATGAGTATGCTAGCAGGTGCATCGATGATACCCTTAAATAATTATTAAATTTTATAAAATAAGAACATTTTTTTATTACCGAAAAAGTCTACATTTTTTAAATTTATCTTTAATTTACGCTGTATTTAATTGATGCAGCTTACTGTTATTTTCATGACCTTTCCATCTAATTTCCATTCTGGTGGAAGTTGCATACATGACATTTCATCACCATCGCTTGTTATACTTGTATCTTTCCATTCTTTCGATGTTAACAAGTCATGACAATCTTGTAACATCTTAGATGTCTTCATTTTATATTCATCAATCTAAAAAAAAGCACATAATATATCCTTTAATTAATACCTAAAAATTCAGAGAAAATATTTCTAGAAATGTATTGTAAAATGGAAATATTATACATATGTTTGTAGTGATTTAAAGAAATAACGCATTAGCGTAATTATAAATAAGTATCACAAATAAAAGTATAGATATATTTGATTTTACGACCTATTATTACATGAATGATAAATAATACGACTGATTTGTTGCAAAAATATAACTGACGAATGTATTATTGTTTGATTATAGTTTGATGCGCTTGATAGTTTAGAACACATGTAGTACAAATAAAATAACAATTAAAAATATAATGTAAATCACAATTAATCCAATAAAATTTACAGATTAAAATTTAATTTGACAAAGTACAAAAGAAAAATGATTAAACACGAGTCACTCATCTAATTAATTTATACGAATAATCAACTAAAGATAGTATGTTCTTAATCATCCCTTTGTATTTCGTTATTCCTATGGTATTTCTTACTGCCTTTCTTCTCTATATCCCTCATCAATTTTAGTTATCATTGAATATTTAAAAATATATTTCTTAAGAATTACTATCGTAGACATATAGAAATGGACTCGACATTAATTATATTTGTATATATGTATCAATACATATTAGTTCATATTAACGAGTATTTTAATGACTCAATAACTTTTGGGACTTTATTTATTAATAATTTTTAGATTATAAAAATAATTATCAAATATCCTAAGAACTATTATAAATCATAATACTCGCTAATACTGTATAAATATCATATTTAACTGCAATAAACATTAATTAAACATTAATTAAACATTAATTAAAGTCAAGGTTCATATATCAAAAACGTATATATTATTATGCTTTTTTCCTTTTACTTGTTATGAATTAATTACCAATTAATGCGGAAACGAAAACATAATTTCACTAACCTTATCAGGTGTAAGTTTCGCTAGGAATCTAAATAATTCATTGGATTTTGAGAGTTTCCTCGAGTCTCCTTGCTTCCTGGGGAAGCTGATGTCCTCATCATCAGAATGAGTCGGAGATTCCACAGGTGTGAAAAATGTACTCATGTGATCAACATTTGCCGCATGTTGCCGTGATTCTGTCACAATGCCTTGTAATAATGGAGTTCTTTCTGTATCCGGAAAACCTGTAATTTCATAATTTTGTCGACATTCAAATTAATTTGCGAAAATCAAGATTTAATATCAAAATGCAATACTTTCTACTATCTTCATATATCATATCATTAAAGTATTCTTGTAAATATTTATGTTCGGGTTTACATTATTATTTTTCGTATCGTATCACTTGTTGACAAACAGTAAAAACAAAAAAATATTTATACTACTGAAAGAAAAACAGAAAGAGATCGCTTACTAAGAATCCAATTTCTTGCTTGAGTTTCCTGAGGTATCACACGAAAATCAAAGAACCAAGCTTCTGCCCATGCTAATACAAAAGATGTTAAAATCAGCAGAACTTGGAATACTGGTTGATTAGCTGATGTCCACTGAAATCATAAAACGTTAAATAAAAAAAGATAATAATAAAGATAATACATAAGTATTTCAAAGACACTTACATCAAAAAGAAAAACTTTGGCAATCAAAAAGGCACATGTTGTGGCAGTTGATATCTGTAAAATACAAGTTCAAAATTATTTTTATATCATATATATTTTTTGAAAATGAAGTTGTTAAAAAAAATTTATTCTTTGTTTTGTTGTTTACACATTCATTATAAATAAATTTTTTTTTTTCGAGAAAAGATTCAATTAACAAACATACTTACAGCTACAATGATCCAGTGATTCAGATACAGTAGCGCATAAAAGAGCAACAAGACCGTGAACCTGCAAATCGCTGCCATCTGAGAAGATGAAATCCATAAAATCTCTGCTTCCCCAATGAATAATGAAAAATTATGACGAACTGAATGTCATTGTCGTCATTCTGTTCTTAAACTAGTTAATAACGAATGACAAAATATACTCACCACAATATCAAATAAAGATGTCTTTATATGATAATGTATCACCTGATCTGTGAAAGCTGTACGTAAACTTTCACCTGCAATCTGTAAATATAATAAGCGACCGTAAATTTCAATAAAAAAAAGTATATATATATATATATATATATATATATATATATATATATATANTCATAATTAAATTTTAATTTTTACGTTTACGTTAACTTTTTAAACTT
>NW_012130137.1:883036-884331 GCF_000143395.1 Atta cephalotes
TATATATATACATGTCACAGTAATTTAATTTCGTTAGACTTTTTACAAAATACATTATAAATTTAATCAATTTTGTCATCAATAACTAATACGCAAATGAAAACATGCAGTAAAAGATAATTCTTTGCTCAAATGTCCTCATCGCAAGCAACAGACAAAAGCAAACGAGCTGTATATATATATATATATAATTAAAAATTGCATCTTTAACAAGATCAAGTTTTCGATCTTGTTAAAGATGTAATTTTTTATTTTGTATAATATATACAATTTGATTAAATAATCAGGTAATGTTCTTGTACCATTGTGCAAATGAGCCACATGAGGAATGTAAAAAGAAGATCAAAGGTGATGAAGAGGCAAAAGAAACGCCTGACATTTGACATCCTGCCGTTGTGTCTCGCTCCTGCGATCAGATCTTCGCTGAGAATGATATCCGGCGTTCGCGTTATACTGTGCTGAGTAACCGAACTTCTCTGAGAGTTGATTGAGCCACTTAATATAGCTTCAGCGGCCATTCTAATTTGCCTCTCATCTTCTGCCATCCTTTCGATGTACTTTTGATGTCGTCGTCGTAACGTCGACCTTTAAGAAAATAGATCATGTAGCAAGCATGTGCAAATTTGTAATAGAAACCGTAGTAATAATAGCATGACTATTCGTTTTAGTTTTTCGTAATTTTTAAGTTTTATATCTTTCTTGCCTTATTTCTTCTTCCAAAATTAGAATTTATTTCATTTCAAATATAGAAAATGCGATAGAAACAGAGCTAAAATTAATATATCTGATATATGAATATTTATGTTTCGCAAGAACTAAAGCTACAAGAATGATACTAAAAATAAGGTATTACATGTTGGATTGTGTAATGTCATTTCATCAGTTAATGAACTCTTATTAAGTGAAATAACATATTACACAATCCAGCATATGTAATACTTTATCAATTAATAGTAATCTATTTTTTCTTCTTATTAGTTGCTGTTACATGCAAGGTAAATATATTATTATATGCATGAATAAAACAGTGACAGTGATTTAAATATTTTCTTGTATAAGATTATTATAATTATACAATAATACAATCTTGGAAAATAATATCAAATTCATTATTTTGATGTTAACAGTGCAATAAGTTCGAATCGTGCAATAAATTCAGTTAAAAAGAATAGGTCTATTATACTTGTTGTATTGTGATATGTTTACAGGATCGCAGTTAATAAAATGCAATGATTTCAGCTTTAGTCTTTATATATATAATATATATATATATATATATATATATATATATATAG
>NW_012130137.1:885798-893271 GCF_000143395.1 Atta cephalotes
TATATATATATATATATATATATATATATATATATATATATACAGGGTGGTCTATTTTAATCTGTCTATTTTAATCTGTCCACTAAAATAGAATATCTCAAATTACTTAAGTTTAAGAAAAGAATATTTTAGACAAAAATTGCTCAGTTATTATGGGAAAAGAAGACAATGACCTAAAATACATGGACAGTTTTCCAAATCAAAATACATGGAGTAGTTTTCTGTTTTCTTTGGGATGCTTTAACATGAATTTCGGTCTCATGATGAGGTGCAATAAAAAATGTATTTAAAATAGCATAAAATGAAAAAGAAATTTTAAAAATTCAAGGTGACTTCAAGCTGAATTCGAGGACAGTGTGTCAAAGTCAACCAAGATTATCATCTTCTCTTCGTCTCAAACTTAATTTTTTTAAGTAGATTGATTAAACGTCGACATGTAAACTTCAAGAAAAAAAAGTTTATTGAAAAGATCTTGAAGTCAACTATATGAACCTGAAATAAAAAATAGGGATTATAATTTAACAAATTTGAAATGTCCTTGATCTTAAATTCTCTTAATATAAAAGTTAATTTTTTTTCCCCATAACTAAGCAATTTTTGCCTTAAACTCTTAAAGATTTTAAGATATTCTAATGTGGACTGATTAAAATGAATCACACAGTATATACATCATAACACATACAATGCTCTTTCATAAACAATCTCATAGGCTAAATCAAGAGTAATCTGATAACAAATCGCTGTAGATTAAAACGGAATTATTGCTATATGAGATACTCTTTGTGATACTTAACATCAAAATCGGTATACAAAGATATTAATCATGAAATATAGCTTTTGTTGAATTGTTTTGACACAAATCTCTCCCGAAGAAAGAAATTCAGAAGGAATATTCCATTCGGCGCGACTATGTCATAAGAGTTAATGCGACATCCTAACCTCAAAATCATTTATTAAAAATTATTGTTTACTTTATCGCGTGACGCGGACAGCTGAACTTAAAAAATCATCGAAAAAACTTTGTGCGTTCTCGCTGTCACTCGAGAGATATTCGCGTCACGAACAGAAGTCCACCATCGCGTCGTGCTTCGATCTTCAGTGTTTCCGCTTGAAATATTTTTCGTTCCTTACCGTTTTGTGACCGGGAGCTCTCATAGATACGGCCAGGTAGTTGAATTGTTTATCGACGAAACAATGTCATGCACATGCATCGCATTGCATGCCGTTGCGCGCTAATGAGGAAACCATTCGGTTGCACCACCGTATCGAATCACCAAGTATAAACAAGAGAGCACAAAGTGATGTTTAGTCACGCCTGAAGTTGGGCATTTCGGAGTCGCCGCTAAGCTGTGTTGTCAAACGTATACAACTTCATGCGATTGCATTTACTCCTTATGATTGAACTTTGTTGCACTTTTTATCTTTTTTCTTTCTTTTTTCAATGTTCGATCTTGTTTTAAATACAGAAAGTATAATATAATTCAATTGTAAATAATGGATAAAAAAATTAATATTTTTCATTTAATGATACAAGTCGACACAAACATCGTTTCATCTTTTTTTATATTCCATGAATGAAAAATAGAACGATACTTGTGTCAAATGGAAACACTCAATAATTAGAAGTATGTATGTGTAATCTTTCCTCAGTTTCAGAGAATTTTCAAATGTTGGAATATTACAAGGGCAAGAAGTCATATGGTAAAGAAAATAACATATTCTGATTGTTTCCAAATTCAAAATCAATTTTATCATAAAAAGATATAGATATATCATAAAAAGATAATAAATATATATTATTAGAAATTATTAGAATACTATATTTTATCAAGAATTTGGCATTTGCACATTTAAAATTTTTAAAAAATTGTTAAATATATTACAATAAAACTTATTATAAAATACATTAAGTTTTTCAAGTGAATAAACAGATACATTAATATATATAAAACTTTTAATTATTTATATTTATGAGCTAAAATATTCTAAATGTATATAAAAAACAATAACAATCTAGTTTTTTTCAGACTAATAAGCAGATATTTGGTATTTGTGTAGGTACAAATATTTTTAGATTAAATTATATAGTAATAATATATGTCATATATTAAATCTTAAATGCATGTTACATACTTAACATAAAAGACTATACAATAATGATCGATATAAGTTTTAAAAAATATAGTTATGATATACTCTAACAAAATTTTTTTTTAATTAGTTTGCTTTTTCTTATTCCGAAAAGTTAAGTTTTAATGCCCAAATTTGATTACTAGATCATATTTCAATAACTTCTGAATGTTCGTTGTCACTAAATATTTACGTGTTATATCCTAATGTTTTTATCTATAGAAATTAATTTTAATAAAAAATATGGGAATATTTACACTATTATAAAATTTCGTATTTATATTATATAAATGTTATTTGAATGTTCTATTAATTTAATCAAGGATAATAGTTCGTAAGGAATCTTCAGGAAAAGTTTCCATTTCGGCAATGGTGCCAAAGTTGAAGGGGACTGCTAATCCACCATCCAGAACCAAACCCGCATCGAAACACTGTGATTTTACAATGGCCTTTCTACAGAAACCACGAGTGTAAACATCTTTCGGAACGGGTATTGAATTGGTCATTATCATATCTCTTATGGAATAACACAGTTTGGAATCCCCTGTAAACAAAAATAGCATCATATCGATATCGTATTTTTTTTATATTCACATATCGCACATACTGACCTGCGTCAAACTGTAAGCTGCTATTGAACGTTGAACAAATCATATCAATTTCTTTATTAGTGAATGGCCGTTTAATACCTAAGAGATTTAATATTTCCCGTACGGTTTGATGATTTAAACTATGTATAGATTTATACCAAGATGTTGATCCTGTTCCAGTGCTCACGCACAAACCGGAGCCTTTTATTTTGCGATACTCTCGCTCTTCATCGAACTTTATAAGTAAGGAACTCGTCCGTGCCGATAATGTTTCACCCATGAAAACCTAGCGACAAAAACCAAGCCTGAGATATGTATAAAAGAACAAGTCATCCAATTTCTAATATTTGTACATGCATCGAGGAGCATTAATAAACTCACTTCGTTAAGTGCTAACCAAGGTAGACGCCTTTCTTTTGGTAAATGATGCTTGCTTTCAAACCTTTCATTCGTATAAAACCTACAAAATACATAATAAAAAAATTAAATAATCAGGGTTGCAGTAAAGAAACAGAAATGATAGATATAAGTTTAAAAATCAACTATTATGATTTAATAAATAAATTAGTTATAATAATTTATAATATTAATATAACGTACCTATCAATGCCAACGATGTGTCCTTTCTCGTGCATATGAAAGGGAACTTGCCATATGTCTTCTCCCTTTAAAGTAATCCGAATTCGTCTTCGCATGAGTATACTGTAGTGTCCTGCTCTTAGCATTTCGAAAATTTTTGTTATGTTTTTCGTATATTTCGCTGATAATAGAAGATAGCCTTCCGACTTTTCAGGATAGGAATTAATACCTATTATAGGTTTTTTATTGTTAAATATTAAATTCGAGGCTAAGAGAAACGTTCCGTCACCGCCAATTGGTAGCACCAAGTCCGCCCATGTAAAAAGCGAATGATCTAAACTTGTTCTAAAAAATACAATAAATCTTTATTTCATGATAATCTTTATTTCGTGATAAACATTTAATGACTAATATTTTAATTTTGACATACGAAATTGGATTTGTTTATTGAATTTATTATTAGTACACATGTGACGATTATATTGTCGCTACACTACTATTCTAGTTGTAGATATAGAATATTATAACAGGTTTTCTAAAAGAGAGCTTAAACATTAATACAAAATAATAGTAACAAAAAATAGTGAATTGAGAATCAATGTGATTGGACATGTACGTAAATTTATTTAATAAACAGAATATGTCGTACAATTGGAAAGATTAAATTTTCCACTTCATCTTCCTATAAAATATCCTACTCTAAACACATGATTTTTTTCCATAAATTTAAGAAATTAAGAAATGTGGATTTTGCTATTTTCCAATTATACTTTTTTTAATTATAATTTTTTTACTAAAAAGATTTGAACTCACCTATCTACTACCTTGTATTCCACATTCATCTTTTGCAAAAGGTGAATGACTTGATTTTCTACATCTTTGGTAGCCAAGTGATTGGCGAGCATATTATCATAATCTGTACCTTTTTCTATCAATTTTATCTTTAGCTGGACCTCGCTGAGCTCAGGATCTTGTAATCTTTCGAAATAGTATCGGGACAATTTTGCCACGATAAGTACCTTCTTAGGCACAAAACTAGATTCATTTCGAAAGAAAAAGCGCAGAGTTCTGTGTACATGAGTAGGAGAATGTAAAAGCTGCAGCGTTCCTAAAAATTATGTATAATCAGATACCAATTATTAATTTATTAATTTCATGTATTCTCATGTTTTTTATTCATAATAGAATGAAACAGGTAAAGGCTGTTTCTGAAATATATTTTTATCAATTATATTTATATTTTTAATCAATTATAATTTAATTAATTACAAATGTACTAATTAATGAAACTGTGAAATTTTGAAACTTGAATTGAACTTTTCAGTTCATATATTCACAGTTTTCCTTTAAAATCATCAATATAATATGTAAAGTTAAATTAATCATTTGATAAAAGCATCATGTGTATAGTTTAATTTACATAAATAAATTAAATTAATAATTCACATTAATGAATGTATAACTGTTTGTTTTATTTTACAAATATATAAAAATGTAAAAAAATACTAAGACCAGTTTTCAAAATATATGATTACCTAAAGGTTAAAGGTTATCAACAGATTCATCAACAAAATTAATTTATGAATTTCTTGACTATCTTTAATCTTTAGGTAACCATATATTGTGAAATCAGGCCTATGGGCCGGTTATTCCACCTTTTTTTTGATAAATTTTGTGAAGTAAATTTGGCAATCCGCATATGTGATTGGATAATCTGCTATTTACCCAACAGATAAAATTTACCAAAAGGTGGAACAAAACATGTTTTTCGGTCCTAAAACATATTTTTAAAGATATACATATTTCAAAATGTATTATATTTGTGATGACTATATGTCCTTTATTTTAGGTAGCTATCTTTTAGATTTATTTGTTTCTTCAAAACTCATTTTCCTTTATTTGTCCTTTATTGTTAAATATTGTCTTTTACTATCCTTTATGGTTTGAAAACATATAGGAAAACAAAGCCTAAAATTTTCAAGTTTGTCTTTTATTTTCTTTAAGAAAATATGGTTACCATAATTATATTAAATATATGATATGATAATGTTTTTACAATTGTCTTTGATTTAATATGAATTGCTTCATCATGCGATAAAAACAGTAAGTCTGTTTGCATTGTTTTTTTTTGTATTTAATATCTTTGCTTTCTTTTTTTTCAATGTCTGAATATATATAATTTATCTCATTTTAAGCAAACATTTTTCGTGAATTTCAAGTAACGCAAACAGATTTAAGAATCGAGGACTGTCATTAAAATGTCATAAGAATGTATTCTTTCTTCCATTATATGTGT
Organism: Atta cephalotes; assembly: GCF_000143395.1. Taxonomy (NCBI): domain Eukaryota; kingdom Metazoa; phylum Arthropoda; class Insecta; order Hymenoptera; family Formicidae; genus Atta; species Atta cephalotes. The sequence goes on from NW_012130137.1 coordinate 891,394, forward strand.
TATAATAAATAGCATTTAAATGTTCAGGACGTAAGTACTAAATATTCTTTATAAATGGTTATTTTTTTTCGGAAAGGTTATGTCGATATTATTATCATAATATCATGAGCGTGCAAAAATCATCGAGTACTTTTCATTTAGTGACACAGGTCAACACAAATATCATCCTATCTTTCGTGATATTCGGTGAGTAACAAAGATAGAACGACTCGATAAACTCGTGTTACGAAATAGAAAGCACATATTATGTTGTGTGAAATAAACGATGACATTAGGCTGCACTTTCCGCACTTGAAATGAGATAGTACATTTAAGTTTGTATACATTTCAGTTTTGCTGCTAGCAGAAAAAGAGGACAAAAACGAGATATTAAAAAGTTCAGCAGAAAAATTCGATTTGCGATGCTTGTCCCAAATTTTCCAATCTCTATTCTTCTAATTGTATCTCTTGTCACTATCTCAATGTATAACTGAGTGCGACAAATGAAATACAATAAAATTGCACGAGGAATCATTTAGCGAATACTTGATTGGCACATGTGATTGGCATCTGTGAATTATCATACTCACTGGCAATTCCACAAAGATAGTTGAAAACCGTCATCGCATGATGAGCGAGATGTTCATGGGCAATACCGAGTCGTCTCGAATGATGAGCGGCTCCGTGGGGCAATTGATTAATGGATGCGTAACCGATCCCCTCTCGCCGGCACGAGCCATGCGGCGATCGAATACCGTACCTTGTTACTTGTGTACATCTGCACACGTAATTCACTGTCGCGAACAAAAGTCGAAATCGAGCGTCTAGACCTCGATGTCCTTGTCGCCGTTTTGGCGATTTGCTTGTATTTGCCCGGTTGTCGTTGCATAATCCACTCTGAAGTTAGCTTCGCTGCATGATCGGCATCACGATCGATGATCAGCATTACGCGCCGCGGCAAATTCGAATTTTGCACGCGTGCAAAATCTCGCACGGTGAAAAAACTCGCAAGAATGTACATGTATATATGAATATATGCGGATGTGTATATTATACTTATTGCACATAATCAATTATCGACATTTTGCATTACCAAGAAAAAAATGATCAAAGAAATGTTTTCAGTAATAGATAGAATTAAAATTTAAAAGTAAAATTCAAAAAATTTTTTTGAATGTAGAATTCCATGAAAATCCTTAATTTTTTTTCATGAATAAAAAAAAAAATTCTTTAAAAGTTTCCGATTTTCCAGATTTTCTTCAGGTAGTAAACATTCTGTATATAATATTGTTACTAATATATTAGTGTCTTCTGAATTTGCATATACATATATAATAATTTATTAGGAATCAAGTAAATCTAGAAAAATAAGATATTACAATAATTTTATATCATTTTTGAAAAACCGTTAATTCTTTTCGACATGATTTTAATTTATAGACGAAAATATCTAAAGATGTAAATTAAGAAAATTTAATAAAATTTCTACCAATATCCAGATCAATATAAGAATATATCTATAAGATTTGCAAAAGCATTCTGATAAAATTTTTTTTTATGAGAAGAGATTCAGCTTATTCTTGTATATCTTAATTTTTACATGCCAGGAGTTCTTAACTGTTCATCAAGAATTTTATTGAAGTTGTCAGAAAAGAAAAAGTCGCACTATATAGATACACGCTTCGCTTACACTTTATTAATTCATTTGCAATACATTAATTAAGTCTGTTTAAATAGCATCGAGGCTACCTAACGTATGCCTTCGTGTATACGATAGACAAACAATCACCTAACTTAAACATCGCGCTCTCTTTCTTTTTTATTTTCATACACACATGCATTCTCATTTACCTTTCTCTCTATTTCTTTCATTCTTGTGCTCACTCTCCTTCCATACAA
>NW_012130137.1:894468-905095 GCF_000143395.1 Atta cephalotes
ATAAAGATCGACGTTTAAAAACTAAAATTCGTATAAAAAGCGTCGTTATTCGTACTAACAATGTAACTGTACTATTTAAATAATAATTAAATTTTAAAAAATTATTTGTTTCTGTTGTGTGTCGGTTTTGTTGTTTGAATGTATGAGATGTCTAAACGTATCGGCTATTGTATGACGGTGCGAGGCGCAGTGCTCCTAGTGGCACGGCCGGTGCCTCCCGAAGAACAATCGGTAAGATCGACAAAATGCCCCACAATCTGCGCTTTCTTTATATCAGTAAACTTGTACATACATGAATCGATTGCAGTCTCTCGTTGTATGTTGTGAAAAGTTAATAACGATTTTCTTTTTTTTTTACTGAAAAAGTTAAAATTAAGAACAAAGCGGAGACAAAACAGGAAAAAAACAATAAAATTGCCCATCATTTTTGCAAATTAATACGCCGAGTGTCTCAAATCTATATGCTGTACAAACGTAGATATGATCGCTAATAATTAAATTTGTAGATTCTTAAAATCACAGTATTCGAAATTAAAAAAAAAATCTTTTAAATTTCTTTTCATCAGCAAATTCTAAAAAAAAAGAAGTTAACAAATTGCTAGTTTCTTAGCATTCGACGTATTGAAACACCACGGAATTTACAATCATCGCGCAATCTCGTCAACGATCTTACCGGATGTTCGTTCTTAAATTACGATACTGAACGCTCGACGCTCTGTTTCAATCACACCCTGAACGATATTAATTAATTACTTCGTAGTCGCTCCTCCGCTGGCATTTATACTTTACCTAATACTTTTACACGCTACGAATGTTTTTTTTTCCTTTTTCCTTAAACCGTAAGCATTTAGCATGTTACATTACGGCTGAACTCCCTTTCCTCCGGGTTTCTCTCGCTATTACCAACTATTTTGCTATTACGAGCAATAATGTACATCAATTACAAAACAAGATACAAGTGTTAATGTGTTCTTGTTACATCATCGACACCGTCTCGCGTAAGATGGTTATACTTACAAATATACCACATTTATTAATCAGAGAAACTCGCTGCCGTTTGACAATCTATCATTCACAGAGCGATGTACTATCCCTTCGCGTTTCATTCTACGGCGACACTGCAACGATACTTCGAAAAATCTTTCGACGATCGAGCACAGATAATCGTCCTTAGAAAATTCTGCGCTGATGGAAGAAAATCGACGCGAGTTACACCGCGTCGTCAAGCTCGACGCGGGTAAAATTGCAAATATATAATTCTTAACATTATAATAATAATACTACGCACGCACGCGCGCGGTGCAATTACGAAACCTAGCTTTTCAAGGACGACAAAAACACAATCGCGTTACTTCTGAAAAAGAATTCGTTCCCTTAAAGGCGCTCATTATGCAATGCATTCTTATTGCATTTAAATCATTTTTATATTAATCGCATTTTCGGACGCCCTAATTGGCTTGACACATAATGATAAATAATTGTTCCTGCATGTCTAATTTTGTTGTGTATATGTTGCGTTGATTCGGAACTTTCATGACACTCTCGATGAACGAAAAATAGGAAGCTAGATGGATGCTGCCACTTTTGCGGATAACGAACATTTCCGCGTACAAAATCAGTTAAAATAATCTCTAAATAATAAATATTAGGTTGACGAGCTTAACGCAATGCGAATCTCTCTAACGGCAGTGGAAGATTTTGGATTTATACATGCAACGTATACTATTCCAAACGACATTACATGTTGCATAAAATCAAACAGACAGAGTATTCTAGAAACTATTCTAAAAATTAGAGAAACTTGATACTTTTTTTCTACGAGTAAAGTTCTCAACGTATCGTTCATAACATGGGATACACAAGATACGACGTGTGATTAATTAATAGGGAATAATCATTGACTACGTTACAATAACCGTCTAACCGTTCTTCTTTTACAAAAGTAACAGCAGTTACAATAGTAGATCCTATACTTATTAATTTGACAGAGTTTTAATATCCGCGAATCAATACAACACAATCACAGTAAAGACATATATCCTTGTCTTAGAATACTGATGTGTTAAAATATGAATATTTTTTCTCTTCATTATGTTATGAATAGTTTCATTCTGCATACATCATGCGTCTTTTGTCATGTAATTCACAAGTTAACAAAACCTGACACTAAATGCAAAGAACGTAAGAAATCAAATTGGTTCTGCGAAACGGTGTTAAGATCTTTTCTTCAATTTGTAATAGGATAGTCCAGATAGTCGGGAATAAGTCTTACTTGCAAATTATAAAAAAAACTTTATTTTTCTCATTGGACATAAGTGCTGCTCGATCATCTTTGCAAAGAGAACGAATAAAGTTTTTTTTATAATTATTATTGATTTAATAGTCGTAATCATAATTATTATAAATTAATAATAATTTTATTCTAACTATCTATATTGTCGTATTACAAATTGAAACATTAACTTCGTTCATCGTTTTGTCTATTCTACTTCTACAGCGAATAATACCCTTATCGTGCTCATCCGTGGGCAAATATACGCTTGCAAGTATGTATGTTGTGACATGTGTACAATATATGTATATAGATTCTGTATACATATACACTATATTCATATTCATATTTATATATTTATATATACATATATAACTTCTCTCTTTTTCACATTTATTACTTTGCAAAATATTTCTTTTACCGACGATACGTCGGCGTTAAGCCCGTATAATACAATCGCAAATTACACTTTTGTCGCTTAGGCAAATGTTCACTTGTTTATCGGTAAGTACAATGACCATTCGCATCGCTCCTAATCGACAAAGATTGAAACGATGCGCGCATGCTTCTAGCTGAATAATCACGTCGAGAAATGCTTGTTATCGGAGACCAAAATCTCGACACTTTTATCAATATTCGTTAAACCGAAGCCGAATGTCCGATCGGCTTAGAACATCTCGCTATAATACTTTACAATGAGTAAGTTTGACGAAAATCGCGTCATAGGTGCTAACAAGGAAATGAAGTACGAGACATTCGTGTCACAGTATACCCAAGTACTAGAGCATTTTTATGAAACGCGAGAAAAACGCACTCGCGTAAGTGATGAACAGCGAGAATGGATGATACAATAGGCGAGTGTGTACCCGCGTTCACAGCAATTACTATTACAATGGAAAATTCGATTGGCCGCTAGAACGAGGCCGATTAATGCTTGGAAGTGAAGTGGTAGAGGGTGGATCAGTCCCTTTCGACGACTGTCAATGACGCGACGCATATCCTAATAGTAGAAGTGAGCGAAGCTGTTGCAGGTGTTGCGCGAACGTACCGAACCTCAGCTATGCGTTTGTGGATGTGGAGGCGGCGCGCCGGTGATCTCGGTCCAGCGCATTTCGAAGAAACTGCGCATCCCGTGGCCGGCCTTGCCCACAGGACTGTCATCCTCGTTGAATACCTCGCAGTTGATGAACATCTGCCTGACATCGGCGCAAAACTCATCGCGAGACTTGTACCTGCATCGAGAAGCACTCGTTGTGAAAAACTTCAGCCTTCCAATGCCGACCAAGGTTGACGATCGGTCAATAGAGTTTTTTTTTTTGCGATCAGTTTATATGTGTGTGTATGTTAGATCTATTAGGCCTGTTTTAAAGACCAAGAGTTTTTGAGAGGAAAGGCAGCTAAAGATAGTACGTTCACTTAACTAATCGCTGGCGCGTATTGGACAACTTACGCGGAGTCCTGCAACTTCTTCTTAATCGTACTGAGATCCATGGGGGTTTTTATGATTTTCTTGTAGGTCGGGAACTGTTTGGTGTTCACCGGCAGGAGGAATGGCCAGGCCTCGTCCTGTTGTTCCAACTGTTCGAGGAGTATCTTACAAGGCGCCAGCTCTCGTTGTTGCTTCTTCGTGAGCGTCCGATTGTTACCCTCCTTCCGTGGTGAGGCGGTAGGAGTCGGCGGTTCCGACGAACTGACATCCTCTACGTGCGTGTTCGATGCCGTTGATGGCGTTGGACTGCGGCGCAAAACAACAGAGAAATTATTTGCACGATTAGCTTCCGTTCTGCAGGAGGTTTCCCGTCATAAAAGCCTCTGGACGAATGCGCAAGGACGAATTGCATAAGATTCGATCGTGTGTCCGGCTGAGACGGGTACGCTGCTCCCGATGAATTATTTGCGTTTCTCTCTGACTCTCTGTCTCTCGTTCGTTCTCTACTTCGTTCTATTACTTTTTCCGTTCTATTTTTCGCCCTCTTGCGCTCTCTCGTTTTTATTTCCGACTCATCATACACGACCTGAAGGCGGCTCTACTGTTACGATGAATATTTCTGAGAAAATATCTATTTCACAGTCGGCGATCGCAAATACACTAGACAACAACGATGTATCATGAATGTACAGGGTGTCCCGTAGAAACTTGGGATAAGACACTGAAGAAACGCAAATCACTCGGGAAAATCTATTAGTTACAATCATCTTCAAAGAATGAAAAATATTAGATCTAGCTTCTCATAGAACACCCTGCATGAAAGGAAAAGTTCCTCGAGACGACAAAAATTCTCGGCGGTATTACGACACGGGCCGAGGATTAAGTAGGTAAACGCATGAGTACAGTGTATACAGATAGTTTTCGTATACAGAGTTAGATTCGTATTGAGATTACTTTATTCAATCGGGAATAATACTTGTCCGCCATTTGCGGTTGCGATGAATATTATCAAATCGTTCATTATAGCTGTTTTCTAATATACTTCGCATGAAACGTCATTAAGCCAGCAACTTGACAATGTTTGTTTGTTTTTAACGTAATCACCTAGCTGGTGGATGATCAGAACTTTCACTTTCTCTGGTGCCTCCCCCTTTGGTATGACTCCTTCGACTACTATTTCTCTTCTTTGGTTGTTTACTGTGGCAATTAGAGCAATACCATTTCCCTCGTGGCATCTGTAAGCAAAATATATTATATACAAAATTTATACTTGTAGCACGTCTTTAATTTAGTTAAACAACGAGATCTTCAACTATTTATAGAGACGTATTTTTGATAATTATTTACTTTTGGCATGACAGGATTGTGGCAGTCAGTGTGATAAGCCCTAGGACAGAGTTCGCATAGGACCAGATTTTTACCCGCTCTCTTTCCACACACTAAACAATTGCGTTCACCTGTTGCTTTGTTCATACATTCGTGACAATACCTGGAAGTAACAAGGAATACTTAAAACTCTGCTTCAAATAAAACTAGACAAGAATGTGATATATATAAGCGTTACTCACCAATCACCATCAGGAATGTTTTCCATTTTTGGACGGAAACAATAAGTATGGTAGCCACGGTCACAGCCATCACAGAGCAGCAGCTTATCTTCGTTGTCTCCACTATGACAAAACTGGCAATTCTGCAACCAAAATAAATGAACTTCTCATTTAAAAGAAAACGGAGAATTAATCATTGGCTAAAATAGCATGAAGATTATAGCAGTTTGTTAGTTGAGCACTTAAAATAATTTTTAAAGCAATAATAAAGCTCTAGATAAGTATAGACAATATATGTATTCAATTAATAAAGCGCAAAAATACAATTAAAAATGATGCAAAAAAGCTAATTATAAGCTAAATAAGATCTATGTGTAATAAATCAAATCCAAAATAATTTAGAATCAATTTAATAAATATTCTAAATAAATATTCATAAAATAATAAGACAAAGATATTTTTGGTTATCACATATCATAAGATAAATCACAAAATCTATGCTGTATGCACTCATATTATAATAAATATTATAATAACTTAAATGCGTGCAATAATACAAACATAAGCAACAGTAAATCAATCATAATGACGACAATGGAATTTTTCTGAACGCTAGAATGTGAAAAAGCGAACTAGAGCTATGCGAACATAAAAGTTAAAAAATAAATTGTTTATCAAAAAAACAAACAAACAGTAAGCGGCAGTTTTGCATGCAACCGTTACGTTAGACTCTGACCACCATTGAATGTACATTCTTAACGTATATTTTCGTTATGGTTTATGTATATAAACATTATGTGTTCCAATATTCATGGACATCATCGATGGACGCGCGTTTATTTATAATATATCTACGGCATCCATATAAATAAATACAAGTGGAACAAGTGTATTCAGGTATCGCGCAAACAGAGCGAAATCCAACGGATGTATGCAAATTTCATTGCCATATTGTTCGCACATGTGATATACAGAATTTTGGAGAATGAGAATGGAAACGGACGTATTGTAAAAATACTGTCGTGAGAAACGATCGTTAAGGCTCTGGTCATCGGATCGAGTAGACACCTGTCGATATCCATTCGAAGCGACGTACACTCTCTGTAAGCCATTCAACGGAAGGGACAAAGGTATCGGGAGCAGAGGTAGCAAAGGATGATTTGGTTAGTAAGTTAGTGCGAATACCCACAGAGGTCTGAGAAGTAGTCAATAGCTGTTTGTACTGATTGGTAGCTTTGAGTGAGACGCAGCGGTTTCGTAGCTTGGCGCAGACCGAGTTTCTAGCTGTTGTTAGACTCACAGCCTTCATGATGCTCTTGTCCCAAGCGATGCTAGCCTCGAGCATGTAGAGTGCCATAGCGAGTTGCGCCGACGTGTGCGCTCGTGCCGTTGCCTCCCGCCAGGTGTTCAGACCTCGTGGCGTTGTTTCTTCTGGCGGTGCAGGTGTCTGGTTATTCTGCTCAGAATTATTCGAGTTTGCGTTAGCGGCTGCTGCTTGTTCCGCCTTGAGGGCTGCCAAATTGGGATCTCCCGTGCTATAAAATTACCAACACCAAATTAAAATATAATTAAAATGTAAACCTCTTGCTCGACAAATTTAATTTAAATATTAATTGAATGCTTGAACAATGATAATAGAAGGCACAAATTTTATTTAAAAAGAATCATTTATATTTTGTCACTTTTATAAAATTTTCTTGCGAAATATGAAATCATAATTTTTTTTTTACTACTGAATGAAGAAATTGCAAGACATAATTATTATATACAATAAATAAAATAAAATAATGTAGAAAATTTATCTTACCAAACACCTAAAGGTGGTTTTAAATATCTTCTTTCTATAGCTGCCTCCAAAGAAAGTAACCTTTGCCGAGCTTGCTCGACTGCACTAATCTTTTCCATTTCATTCAACTTCTCAATTTCTTCGGCTTCTTCAGTTCCCGCTCGCGGCGGTAGCTTCCAACCTTTGACTTGCATGCTAGCATTAGCCACTTTATCTTCAAGCGCTTCCACTTGCTCCAAAAGTTGAGCATCTACTCGTAGCGCAACTTGCTCGCCCCAATTATTCGGATTATCAGGCTTTGGAATTGACGTATTGGGATCATCTGGTTCTGCTTGAAGTTCCGTGGCGGAGACGTTACCAGGATCAACATTAATTTTACCGGTAACGGCTAAGAAGGATTCCATCGTCGCCCATGTTGTGCGTTTTAACTCTTTCTCGCGCACACCGCGGGAGTGTAGATGCTCGAGAAGTTCTTGGAACGTGTCAACGTCTGTTATCCTCCACCAACCATATCTCAGATCTATATAAAGTTACATATATATTATTCTAATTATATATAATTAGAAACTTAGAAAATACAATTATTTGCATGGGCATACTTTTACTTTAATATTCATTAAATTAATTCGGCTTACCTTTTGATACCGGTTTGGCCTCGCCAGGAGGAGGTAAACCGTGCACTTTCAAATATTCTAGCTGTGCTGCCTCATCTTGAGTTAATATCAGGGGTGCTGGACTATCGCATCTATCATAACTCGGACTAGCGGGCGGTGGAAACACTGGGATTCTGAGCTCAGTCGGCTCGGCTATGCCAAAGATTTGCTTAGTGCTAGGTCCTGGAGTATCACACGTTTCACGTGGTAAGATGGAAAACCAATTAGGCTCGGCATTGCTATTGTCTGAAATAATCGACATAACTAATTAATTAAAAATGTTGAAGAGTCTGTCCTAAATAAAGATTTATAGAAACTCACTGGAAATAAAGGAGCCGTTGAGTTCTTTCCCGTTGTGTAGATTATTGACGTGGTTGAACTTGTCGCCATTCGGTATTGTTTCGACAATTTTATCCTCCATCGTTTTCCTCAGTGGTTTCGTCATATCTTCGTCCGTCTCTTCATTCTCCTTTTTCATTTCTTCTTTCATGTCGACATCTGTATTAATCACCTCCGTCTCCTGTTTTATTTCTTCGGATGTGACGTTCGTTTTCGCATCTGTCATTGTACTATCGTCACTATTTCTCTTCTCCTCCTTTACATTCTCCGAGCCGCAATTTTGTACAGGCTCCTTCTTACAGTTGACCTCCTCGGACTTCATCTTATCCCCGTGAGATTTTATGTTCTCATTCTGCTCGCTCGAATTATGTTTCTTTTCAGCCTTAACTTCGTTTGGTGCTTCATTTTCGCGATTTTCGGAATTCTTGCTTTCGCCCTCTTGCTTTACTTCAGACTTCTCCTCTATCGGCATGTTTTTATACTTCTCGTCGAGCTCAGCTTGGAGGTCGAGAACCTCCGGTTCGGCGCTCTCCATAGCTTCCACGAAAATGCCGCCGGCGCATGCTAATTCCCAATATCTCCTCCAATACCTGTCTTGGCCGAATATGTGCGCACGGAGTTGCTTCGAAGAGCTGTTCAACTTTTGTAGTTGTTCCTCTGATTGCTTCAATAATTTATCCAATTTCTTACCCAATTCTTCTCCAGATAAATTCTTATCCTCCTCCTAAATAAGAATTTTTCTTTAAGTATCAAATCTTCAAATCTTCAAATCTTCAAAAACTTAAGATCAAATCAATATTCTAAAATATACCTCTTCTGGCTGAGTGCCTTCACTCTCGTTTTCAGACATGTCCTCTACTTCGTCCTCATGATGAATTTCATCTGGTGTAGGTGTCGTACCTACGGCAGTAGACGTAGTGTTGCCTTCTTCCTCACCTTCCTTCTTCTCGATGGTGATCGTATCGCCAATCTTATTAACAATGACACCCACGGCTTCCATTCGGACTTTTCGACTATGTAATTGTCTAAGCCTGTACAGAAAACAATAGACAATGTTATCAAAACATAGATCTGACAGGAAAAAGCATAATTTAATAATGATTCTCTTTAATTTAATATAGCTTCTTTAATCTAATGTAGCTTCTCTCATAAATTATTTTTAATAAAAAAATATTATTAGATTTATGATAGCTTTTAATATTATTATTCCGTTAATCTAATCAATTTTTAATCAATTATTTCTTCATCAACTTACTTTCTGATTTTGGTATCTAATACGAATCTCTCTTTCCTCAGCTGAGCTACCGTCTCGAGGCTACCCTCTATCTGTCTGATCACAGCCTTATTTTGCAATAACTCATTGCAAAGGAAAGCGAGCATCTGTGCTTTATGTGTCGGATTCAACGCTAAGAAAGGCTTGTCTCGCAATCTTTCCGACATCTTCCATGTTTCGTTGTTATGTAAGTGCTCATAGAACTGCGCATTCTTTCCCGAGCAGGTTGAAGCGTAATCGCCGCCGTTCTGATGATGATCGGCAAATTTCTTGTCACGTTCACGTTCAAGGCACACCCCTGTCAGGGCCTTTACTTCGCCGGTTGCGTTCGCGTACAAATAAATACGCAGTACTTCACTGATGTTGGCGTGAGTGATGTCAGCTTGACGCAAACTTTGACCTAAGCCTGTGGTATGTCTAGCCGGTTGCGGGATTCCTGGGTCTTCAATAGCACATACCAACAGATGTGTCATAACTGACAGCATTTCCTCCTCAGCTTCTTCATCATTGAGAAGGGCAAGTTGAAGACTTTTCAAGCTCGGTAGCGATTCCATGTCTGCAACAAATATATAATAACAATGAATGCTGAATAAAATGATGAATGGTTTTTATTCTGACAGATGTAAAACAAAATGTTCTCACCGAATCCTAAAGTCTCCCCGAAATTGTGCAAAAATTCGAAGACCATGACGATATCTGCGAATGCTTGTCCGGAGAGCTTAAGTCCAGGTATTCTTTTGACTTCTGGCAGTGGTCTATGATCTAAAAGATTAGTTAGAATTAGTTAAAGATCACATTAATCTAAAACTCTCGTTATTCAGAAATGCACGAACTTGGCATCCAAGTTCTTAGCTCGATATGTGATGTAATAAGGGCAATATGTTTTCATCGCGTAATATCAGTCATTTTCACATACCTGTCAGTTCCATATCCTCTACGGGTTTGCGAATTTGTTCGATTAACTCCAACTCGATTCTTCTCTGTTCCGCCCGCTTTTCCTTCGTCGCTATTCTCTCAGCCCTGGCTTCCAAGCGTTTCTTCTCTTTCTCCTCCATCTTCCGACGATTTTCTAGTGCTCGTACCAGAGCCATATGCTGCCTCCTTCTTTCTCTTTCCTGCGGTCATCGTTGATCGTGTTACAGTCACACACAAAAAAATTAACTGGCACGCGCTCATGCAGATAATGTTGAATCAAGACAAAATTGCAAGTGTATTTAAATTTTCTGTTGTGCATTGTCAATAAAGCGCAATATATGTGTGTGTGTGTGTGTGTGTGTGTGTGTGTGTGTGTGTGTGTGTGTGTGTGTGTGTGTGTGTGTGTAGTAGTA
>NW_012130137.1:905115-910105 GCF_000143395.1 Atta cephalotes
ATATATGTGTGTGTGTGTGTGTGTGTGTGTGTGTGTGTGTGTGTGTGTGTGTGTGTGTGTGTGTGTGTGTGTATGAAGTGGAAAATCACAGTTATTTTTTTACAAATATTATTATTCATTAAACTTCAAAAATTTTCAATAGAAAATTTAAACTTTAAGTAAAAAATCTAAGAACGGTTATATTTTAGAAAATTTACGTATTTTTTAAAAACATTTTTTTGATAAATATAAATGTTTGAAGAAACGGGGATTTTAGTTATAACTCAGTTATTCAAGTTGATGTACGGTTCCTGTGATTTTCCATTTTGTATTTGTGTCACGCATGGGCCAAACTCTACAACCGTCCCAAATTTCTCTCTCACGCATTACGAACAGTATTGTTAAATGGATGCACTGATAATCATAGGAGAACAATACGACGCGTCGATGGCGGAAATCGCCCTTTTACGTTTACAGTGCGCAGAAAATCGTGCAGTTTCTAGCAAACCAGAACTAGCGGCTGCCCGAGCTACTCGAAATATCTCCCTTAGCCTTAGATATCAATCCTACAATTCTTAAAATTTTCGAAAGAAGTTTCTACCAAATACATCATCATATAGCGAAACCGAGTGAAAAATTTCGGTTCCCTAGCACTGAACTCAGAAATACGAAACGTGTGCTTTTTTTTTACAGTATGTAAGCTTATGAACTGCAATGATTTGTGAAAGCTGAAGCAAATACAGATCGATTAAGTAAGCGAGTTTGTATCAATTTCTACCCACGTATAGATTAATTTTAATCTCAGTTTAACTTACTCTTTATTTTTTCTAATTCTTAAAATTAGAAAAAATAAGGAAATAAGTTAAATCAAGATTAAAACTACTTCTACATTGGTAGAAATGGACATTATTGCGTTACGGACAAAAGTACAGTATGCCGAGGTGTTGAACAGTACATATAAACCGCGACGTAATCCGACAAGCCGTTGTCGTTAGATAGATCTCGAATTGACACACGTCAGAAATTTGATGGGAATGTAACGCATAGCCGTTCGTTATGCACGCCGCAGTTTGCGATGTAACGCAGAGCTGATGCGAGTTAGTTGCGAGAGCAAGTCGCTAATTCGTTCTGTTAATGCCGTTCTGTTAGACGCTAGATTGGGTATGTGACATACCAGCTCGACGGTGTAGAGCATCTCGCGCTGCTTGGTGAGCTCCTGCATGTACATCTGCGGCACAAAACACATCCACAGTCCACTAGTGCTCAAACCGCCACACTCAATCTAACAAATCTTTCCCTCGCTCTCTATAGTAGATGTTTTCTACTTATTTGACTGCCACAGAATTAAATCGTGTCGCGAAATCGGCAGCGCGATCGATCTTTTCACGACAAGATTGTTGAGCAATGCGCGGCAATGTTATGTTGGACTGACTGTTTCGATTTCAAGGTAAAGCAAGGGCGATAAGTGATTACGGGATGTTTCATCTTCATCCTTGTAAATTTTCGCGACAGCATGTTCATCCAATCATAGTAGGATCATTAATGTTTTTTAAACACGAATTTAGAATTATTACATATAGAAAAACTTTATAAACTTACATTTTTAATGAAATATTAAATGGTTGATGTTTAAAGTAATTAAATGTCTTAGTAATATAATTCGTAATAAATTCAAGTTTTTATTAGAGTCTATTGAAAATAAGAGATTGAAGTTTTATCTGTCCTAAAAGTTTTTTATTTGTGCGGATAATCTTTAATTTTCATTGTATACTTCCATTATTCGGATTCTCACTGAAGTTTCGCTAAAAAATTTTACTGGAAATTCATCAGGTAGTCCATAGTTAAAATTCATTTTTTGCGATAAAGAATGAACATCCCGCGTATGATATGTAATGAATTACACTTCCCCAAAAATGATATATTAATCGCATCAGCAATTTTACTTTTCGATGAATATTGGTAATATAAATAATGAGTTAGAGCTGTGGATCCGAAACACAGAATGTTAAATTATTCAAAGTGAATATTCTACAATGTAAATTAGAACTTAATCACTGAAATAACATGTAAAATAATAGCGTTGCATTCCTCGTATATATCTGATTGCGTAATTAATTTCTTTATTCCTTATTCAATAACTGTGCTATATTAAATATTAAAATAACACATACGATCTCCTAACTTTCGAAAAGTTATTTCAGAACAATGACATGAATAAATGTTAACGTACAACGTGCTATTTTTTAAGATCGGAAACGCATTTTCTAAAATGCAAAAAGATTACGATGAAAAGAATTGCAATTCTTCAGAAACTGTAACTAATGTAACTTCATTTAAAAAATCCAATATGTTTAATTCAATTTGAGATTATATTTCTATTAATACTTAAGTCAGTTTAAATAAGAGGTAAATCTTTTGTAAAAATCTATCAATATTTACAATCAAAGAGTTTAAAATCAAACATTCTATTCAAACATCCCTACGAAAAAATTACATGCAATTTACATGAAATCTTTACTACTAATAAATAAAATACTTTCCGAGATACGATAATTAATAAATTTTATCACGTAAAAAAAATATTCCGCTTCATGTGTTTTTATTCTATTTAAAATATTATTTCACTTACGCTTTTTGATAAATAAAATTTTCTGCCTTCCGGTTAATTCGATACGTAACGTAAGATTAATTTGCTTGGAGTTTGAGTTCTCATCGTAAAAATAAATGAAGAACGACGAATGAAGACGATAAAAGTAAAACAGAGCACCTCTACGTCTACGAGAGACACACTCACGCACACTCACGCTAATCTACAGCGATGAAACGATTGGCAGAGAATGATTTGTTTTAAGACAAGAACTCACCTGTTCCTTCAGCATAACCGCTTGTTGCCTCTTCAGCTCCCGTTCCTGAGAAATTAAAAGACTCTTTAATACAACTGTAGAAATAATATCGCGCAGCAGTCGTTCGTTCGTGTATTACATCTAACTTTAGACGACTCGAGAAGAACAGGGTCGAGCATTAACATAGTAACTATTGTTGAATTACCTGTTGCTTCCTTTGTTGTTCTTCCAGTCGGATCTTCTCCACCTCTTCCTGCCGTTTTTTTCGTGCCTGCGCATACGCCATACACACGTCACTCGCATCCGTAATCATGTTTATCAAAGAGAAAACTTAGGTAATTTTGTTCTCGTTCGCGGGATCGCTCGGGTATTTACGACAAGAGAAAAAGGCATTGTTTTAGCAACGAAAACTTTTCCGTTATCGGTACTGATAATTGATTAATTAGCTTGAAGTTACCATATGCCCTACTGGATTTCTCATAGCAATGATCGAGAGGGTTGCAAGACAAGCTATTTTATTACTATAAAGATCAGTTTTATTTTGATTATATTAAAACGTAAATTGTTAAAAGTTTTCTTGTAAATTTGACATTCATTATTACATTTCAGAAGCGAATGTATGAAAACTGTCATACAGGATATATACAGATCTAAAAAAGTTTCAAGGCTTTATTTTTAATAATTCAAAGAATAATTTTCAGAAGTACTCAACTTTTAAAAGTTATACATTGCATATATAGAATGTGAGAAAAATTATTATAAAAATGCAATATAATTTTCAAGATTTCTTGACTGATTTGAATTTTTATTGACAATTATTCATTATTTTTCTTATGAAAATATTCAACAAAAATTAATGCAATTGACTTCTAAAGCGACCATCTCGATCTCCGCTTTCTGATATATGTGGCAATTACTTACATTTCTCTGAACGAATAGAAACGGATCCTTATTGAATTCGCAATCGAACGAATAGTTATACAAGTTGTCCATCCGCGATAATCTTTCCTCGGGTTTTGATTTCGTGATATTCACAGTGTAATTGTGATTCGACTACGTGTGGAAAGCGTTGTCTAAATAGCGCAGATCAGGGATTAAGCACTACTCTAAAGTTCGGGAATATAGCTGGAAGTTAGTACGGGTGCATTTATATTTTAATGCCAATTATTTGTTATTTGAAGCCGAACCTTCTTCAACGCAGATTTCCTAGGAAGGCGCCGTAACTTTTTAATAATAAATCTCGGATACTTAACTAAATATCAAATTGAAGTTCTGATAAAGTTCATTTTGAATTTAAAGAAAGAACAACCTACTTTTATTAGTTTGCACCCTTAATGAAACATAGACTACAGAGTTTAGAGTTTCGAGATTATAAATCATATCTTTGCATCCTTCTCGGCTATATTCATGCTAAAAATCTGAATCTACTCTGCTAAATGCCCGTAATTTACTTCCGTTTTCGTCGACTCGGCGATCCGATTATTGCGCTCTCGTGGATTCTTTATTATCGGATATACTAGACTCATCGTAACAGTCGTGAGATAGCGCACGCTCAGTTTCTACATACCGATAAACATTGCATATTCAATTAGCGCAATAGGTCCTCGTAAAAAATCCTTGTACAAAGAGAGAAAGAGAGAAAAAGAGTAGTAAAAGCATGCGATTTAATATTAAAACCCCACCAAGAAAGTGACGCGTATACGTCGAGACAGCAGCCAAGCATAACGAAGACTGAAATATTATCGCTCGTGAAATATTTGAGAGCGAATTCGATAGCAAAAACACGAATTGAAATAGTTATATTTAATTATTATATAAATAGGAGAAAAAAGAGTCAATTGTGTGAGATAATAAGAGAGCGTAAACTGTTATAAACCAACACCATTATACAAGATGAACAGAGATCGAAGAGAAATAGAAGAATACGTGGAAAAGTGAAAAAATTTCAGCCGGGCATGCAAGGAGCCAAGCAATACTCGCCTATGTATGCACATATTATATCAATGGTACGTATGTACCGTCGCTTAAGCTGATAAAATATTAAAGCTATCGTGTCGTTTTACCTAGGATATATAAAATGTAACAGTAGATAATATATAGGAATAAAAGTATATATAATATATGTAATATATGTGTATATATATATATATATATATATATATATATAT
>NW_012130137.1:911251-929203 GCF_000143395.1 Atta cephalotes
AAGTAAAGTAATATATAATATATAGTATATATGTGTATATATATATATATATATATATATATATATATGAGGTATAGGTGTCACATGTTCATTACGCGGGTAATTCGTGTGTCGTCCGCAGTACAACAAGAAGGTAAAGAAAAGCTCTTATATATACTCATGTAGCGAATAATCGAATACTAGAGACAGGTTCTTCGAGAAGTATGGCATGCTGGATAATCATGTAGCTAGCTGTTATTTTGTATAGTGACAGGAGAAGCTAGGCACAGGAGAGCATTGCGACAGTCGGTTTATATATTATCGTATATATTTATCGTGCCTACGTATATCGTCAGCTTTAACGTGCCTCGATCGCAGTGTTGATTTAGCATCTAGATCTCGTGATTCTCAGTCGACAGTGTTTTTCCATTGCCAATCTCGGAAAACGCCGGAAAACCAACGAGAACTCGAGATCGATATCGATGCTTCTTCTTTATAAATCTTTCGACGGATTTCGGATTTTTTGTTCTTTATCGAGAAAATTTGATAAATAATAAACTTGATCATAGATTCGAAATGTACTTTGTGAATGTAATTGAAGACAAATTTTAATTGATTTGAAGCGTTACTTTAATTAGAGCTTTATTTTATTTTTCATGAGTTATCAGTGTGGATGTAGAATGATTACAAATGTTAAGTTTTAAGTATTTTATCTTCAAGTGAATTGAAATAAATTAATTTCCAGTTAAATTAAATTCGTTAGAATAATGATAAGGCAAAAAGCATTTATTTCAGTATGAAAATTTCAAATTTTACATAATTTTTGTTTAATTAATTATACATATAATCAATATAAATTTACGATTTTTAAAAATAATCTGTAGGTGATGAATATAATTAAATAAATTTTCAAAAATAAACACTATTATTATAGGTAGCATAATAAATGATCGCAGATAATAAAACAGAATTCCGAAATCCGCTTGACCGAACAAAGAGATCGGCCACATTCAACTCTACGAAAGCACGGTGATGAGCATCTATATGCATGTATGTGTGTGTGTATATATATGTATGTTTTCCATTTCATTACTACGCGATAAAAAGTAGTACGTGGGGGTGAATTTATGACGTCAGTCGCGGATTCCGTCTCTTCACTTTGATGATACATGTCATCACGTTATAAACTTTTGCGTGCTATAATAAGAGAGCTTGAAGAATTGTGAAACGCTACGACTGTGAAAATATCATAAAACTTCCTACTGAAGACTTGTGTTCGTTGGACTTTCAAAAAATATGGAATTTTATGCACCAACGTAAAAGGTGATATTTTTTTTAAACTTTATTTTAGCTCATAGCCTCAAAATATCTAGGCGACTAACATCCAAGATATTATTTATTAATAAAACACATTTATAAAAATTTCAAAATTCCTCGAAAAAATGAGAAATAAAAAATGAATTTATGATACAAGAAAATTATTTAGTAATTTATGATATCAAAACTATTCATATTTTTCTTGTGATACATTAATAAAGAAAGAAGGTCGAGATACTAATTCTTTATTTGTTCCATTGAAATGAGTTTATTTTACTGTGTGCATTATTTTTCAAAGTAGAGAACGTTGAAAGGAATGTTGAAGAGACGACGAAGACTGACACAAAATAGTAAAATTCGTACGATATTCGTCTGTTGAAGCACCGGAAACACTTACATTATTTCACCCCACGCAAACACACGTAGAAGAATCGCGGGCCGCGAGCCGGGTATACTCACGGTAACTCTTACCTCCGGGGATCTCTTCGCCCTTCTATCGCAAACCGTTTCCGGATCGCGGAGGAAATTAAAGCCAAAAGGAGAGACAGGGACATCCGGAAGTAATAACGACTCACAAGACAATATGACAACACTCATTAGTGAATATGATGTGGTCGATGATGGATCCAAGTGGCGCATATGTCGGGATATCGAGCTTCGAGATATTACATGAAGGATGTCAATGGGGTACGAAAAAGGGGAGAATCAACGGGTCCAGGCGGGCAAGACCATGGACAGGGTGATTCGGATGAGAGGGGGTTCGGGATGCGTCATACGACATCTTACCTCCAGAAGTTCCTGACTCTGCGTCTGGGTCTGTGCCTGCTGAGTATTGTCCGGCGGCATGGTCGTGGTCGTCGTACCGGTCGACGTGGTAGTCGATGACAGGTTCGACGAAGATGAGATCGGCGCCGTCGGCTGCGGTGATGGCACAAGGCCCGCCGATGCCGGCGGCAGGGTCAAGGTGGGGTAAGGTGGCGGCGGTAGTACCGATGGCACCACCTGCACCTGTGGAGGCGGCACGACCACGCCAGAGACCAGAGACGGCGGCGTTGTTGTGATCGCGGTCGTTGTCGTCATCGTCGTCATCGTCGTCATCGTCACTGGCGTGCAGTACGCGGCAGTGGTCGACGCGAGGGACGACATCGACGGTGGCTTCTTCGACGGTACGTCCTCGATGTCTGCCTGGTGCATCATGTCCCGGTTGCGCCAGCTCTCGGCAATGCTCTCGCGATTCTTCCAGATGGTGGCAACCGTACTGCTCGCCAGACCCAGCTCGCGAGCCACGTCGCTCTTGCTCTTGCCGCGCTCGATCTCTTGGATGATCTTCATTTTCTGCTTGATCGTGAACGCGAGCCGCTTTCGACCCTGCGTTGGTGGTGGTTTACAGGGATGCCCAATATATAATCGATCGCGTTAATTGGGAGGAAGGTGGTCGTTTAGCAACCACATGCGACCGGTCGTTCGCGGTCGACCGGCAGGGATTGAAATCGGGGCGATACGCGGAGATCATACGATACGCGAATTGATTAAACGGTAATATACGAAACTAAATTATAATGATAATGAATTTCTACGCAAAATGTATCCTAAAGAATATCTTTTCTTGAGACGCAAGATTTGGAGAATCGTGTTAGTATGTATTAAATATTTTATCAGAATAAATAAAAAGTAAAGCTATACTATCGGCAAATTCTATACAGTGGCATTATTGTTATTTGCAATAATGATTTTAATAATTGCGATTTTATGAACTCGGCGTACCACCCTTAAAAAGACTAAAATATGTGTAATTCCGATAAAGCCAATTTTAGATACTATAAGCACATAAAAGCGGTTACTATGTAAAATAAAAAAAGTAAAATAAAAAATACGCGACAAACTTGTTGACTATTTATGAAGATATTAAATAATATGAAATAATTTCCTCTCTCGACTATTTCTCGTAATATTGAACACAATGATAATACAATACACACATAACAAAATAATAACGTTCTCAATTACATTGATACCTTGCTAAATTATGTCAATATTAATTAGCTTGTCTAAATGTAATGTGCATCGATAATATACATCCGCTTCGTTTTTCGTTCTCTACGTCCCAGAAAAAAATCGATTAGGATCGGTTATATACGTTCTGGGCATCCCTATTTCGCGTTTTCCACTACATGTGAATTCACGTGTAGCTACAATTACTACACTATTGTGTCGTTTGACGTCTCCTTCTATTCTTTCAAATTGCACGGGCTGTGTGTGTATGTTTCGGGCTAGTGATGTGCGTGTGGATGTGGAATGCGTGTGTGAATGCGAGGAAACATGAACGAACGAGTGACAGTGATTGAGGGGGACAGGGTGATAATCTGGCTTGCGCGAGGATTCCGATGGGGCATAGTTTGAAGGACTATCACAATGGATGGACTTTTGAAATTTCTACAATCACGCGCCTCTATTTCGACGAGATTTTCTCTCGCACAGAGAAATTTCCAGAATAACGCCGATCGTATTAAACATGTATTCCAATATCAAAATGTATCCTCATTTTTTGTAAGAATTAAAATTAAACTAGCATAAATTAAAATTAAAAAATTTATCTTCAATTTTTTTGGAATCCGATTCAATTTTTTTGGAAATCAGTAGCGAACGGAAATTATTTTTAGATGATACGATTCTTTATTTAATGCGTACTTTATATCTCATCCTTTTAAATTTTACAAGCTATAATATACATTTTCAGAAATAGCAAATACTATATAATAGAAATAGTAATATATAATAAGTATCTTACATAATTAAAAAGGTAAAATGATTGAACATTTTGCCTAAAATGCAGAATCGGAGGAACATCCATTAAAATTATAATTTTGATCAAAAGATGAAATTTCAGATGGTGTATATGATTCGTCCATTATTTCAATAACGAATGCTTTTATGTCACGTAAATTTTCCGTTGTCAAAAATAATTCTTAATGAAATGCAATTATTTGTCTCATTATCCGACAGCATCGACAAAAATAATGGGAAACAAAATGTATCAACGATACTTCTGTTTACAGCGTACATACATAAAAGCATCAACAGTATCGATTGAAAACACATGGAATTGTTTCAAAACAGATCTCGGTGTATGAAATATCGAATATCGTGGAAAGAATTTTGGAATTTAAACCAATACTGGCATCCATATTAATTTATTCACGATTCTCGCGTTCGTAACTATAAAAAAAAAAAAAGAAAGAAATTAAAAATTCGGCGCGTGTATTTTAACGTACACTAAAAAGAACTAATGGATTGTAAAAGGAATAAAACTTTCTATTCCTCTTATTAGACAGTTTGAAATGTTTGAATGCCAGAGTTATTTTTTCCATTTTATTTTTTCCTTTTTCTATAATAGTTTGCCTTCGTTTGATAAAAACAAAATTGCGACTACAATTTTCAACGGTTTTTATTGATCAATTAAACACAATAATTTGACAAAATTAAAAAGAGTAGAAATCAAATAGGGCGGGTAAGGGGTAGGGAGGACATGCTGGGTTCTCCTGTCACTATCGCTAGCGGTTGTTGGTTGGCTATGGGTGTCTCGTGTATTCTGGGACATTAGAGGTTGTAAAAGGTTCATTGGACGTATATATATATAGTATAAGAAAAGAGTTTTTCTATACAAGAATATTCATTAAAAAAAGTTGTATATAATATGTATATATAGACAGATGTATATATATATATACGGAGATAATATATATATGTATATATATATAAATACGGCACACACAGAGAGCATGCGACACGCACGACAGGTGGACAAAATACAAAAAAACGTAGGTATCCCAAATAGAATAAGAGAACAGTTTTATGTGTGAATGAAACAACGAGATCGAGACAAACGTGAAGGAAACTCGGTGATAGACATCGACTTACCTCGAGCAGTTGTTGATTCCTGATCTCCCGTTCTCGTCTGACGGCTTCCAGCCGTTCTGTCTTCTCTTGCTCCTTAATAAGCCTACAATGAGGATATCATTAAGTACACGTAATTCCCAAACAGTAAAAAGACTCGAACAAATCATTAATCAACGCTTACTAGTAAACTACTTGTCCATAAATTTTACGAATGTTTAAAAGAATTCGAGTTCTGAATTAACATAGCGATCCGCGACTGGATTTTTAAATTCTTGCTCGATAACGTTTACGATTACGCGCAAGCAATAATCTTGCGGCAAGAAAAATAAATACGCGTTAATTAAACATCAACATGTTGCAATCGCGAAATTTCGGATTAAGTATTAAATTCCCGTAAGTGAATAAATATCTGACTTCTCATATAGCGATGAGATTAACACTTCAATAAATTTCATAATTTATTTAACTATTATTGACAATCATAAACATTCTATCAATTTTATGAAGTGATCTCTCTCCAGATAATAACACGCATTAACTCCTTTCATATTTTTTAATCTACTCGAGCAATATTATTTAATACTTTTTAGAAATAAATTCATTTAAATAGTAATTAATATGTTTAAATAATGAAATATATTTAAATAATAGTCGTACCTAGCTTGTTCTTTATGTCGTTGTGCTTCTTCCTTCGCGAGTTTTTTCGCATAAGCTAGCTTCTCTCTATCATATTGATTGTTCGTCCGTACATCTCTGAAGCCACCAGCCGCTCTGAGTTCTTCCAGTCTTCGCGCTACTTCCTGAGCACCGAGTCTGACGAATTCAGCCTCTGCTAGACCCATCGTTGGCTGCAGAAATTCCCCCACCAACGGACGAGAGGAAAACGAAAAATTGGCGGTAGTTAATTCGGCTGGATTTTGATGTTCCAGAAACTGAAATTAAAAAATTGATTTCTTCTTGAAAGGAGTCGACTTCAGTAATCCAGCTAATAAATATCATCTGTATTTCGATGTAATTATGTTATTTCCTTATTATGTATCACGATGTAGATATGATAATAGCGCGCGAAAGCAACGATAGAAAGTTTAGCAAAATACTCTAAACTTGCCAGCGCGACTTCATGCGAATCACTTTTGATAACGTACACCAACCATCACTGTAATATGTTGCAACCAACCTTCACTAGATCGGGACTGCTCCTAAAAGTTTTCCCGCAGGGGCTGTAATACGACACGTCGCCTTTTATCACTCCCGTCTTTCCTAGTCCCTTGATAACCGTTTCACGCTTCCAACCGCGCTCTAACGGCATTTGAAGATCTCTTTCGCTGGGTTTGAGTTTCCTCCTCTTCGCGCTGGGTGTGCCTTCTGCATTGTCGTCATCGGTATCCGTGACAACATCGGTGTTACTGCCGCTCTCGCTGGTCACGTCCATGTTACTCTCTTCTCCCGAAGCCTCCAGCAACTTGTTTTTCATCTTTTCCTGCAAAGATTTCTATATAGGGAGAATGGTTTTAGTGCGAAATCATAAGTAAAAAAAAAAGAAAAACGAACATGGCTCCTCGCCCACGAAGCACGAATTGGTCGAGGTCGCTTCTTCTTCTGTATCTTCGTTAGCAAGTGATAGTACTTTAACAAAAGATAATCGTAAAGATATACGGAAATTACATAAGTACAGAAGTCAGAATAAAAGAATAATGTTCTATTAAAATGTAATTATAACTTTTAAATTAATACTCGTACATATTAAAATGACACGTTAAAATTAATACTCGTACGATAAAGGTATTTCACGCTGACGCTGATAGCTGGATTTTACCTGGTTCTTTTCGTCACTCTGACCAGTAGCGACGGAAGCATGCAATTGAGCCGCCAGTATATTCGACCTCAGCAACGATACTTGGTGAGACAATGGCACACTTGGATCCAAAGTCGGGGTAGGTTTAATCCCTAGAGCTCTGCTTTGAGCCAACAACGACGCGACCGTGTTCTTCTTAGGCTTCGATACACCTCGACCGAGATTTCGCGGCCTACCGTCCTTGTGATGGGTGGCAGAGCTTGCACTCTCGCTTTCCTCGCTACCGCTACTCGGCC
This sequence comes from Atta cephalotes, assembly GCF_000143395.1. Classification (NCBI taxonomy): domain Eukaryota; kingdom Metazoa; phylum Arthropoda; class Insecta; order Hymenoptera; family Formicidae; genus Atta; species Atta cephalotes. Next base: position 918,536 of record NW_012130137.1, read on the forward strand.
GCTGTGGTGAGTCTGCGGCAGCGAAAAGTTGCGCCAAGGAAGGACTAGGTGACGCCGGCACCGGCACCGAATTCTGCGGAACTCTTCTTGGCTTTGGTCCGGGTTTTCGTCTCGCTATAATAATTCATAAAGTTTTGGTTATCTGAACCACGTATTTTTTTCAGAAAAATTGACTTCTTGGAAATAAAGAAAAAACTTTTCTATCGAGACTAAAATTCTCAACACGTAAATATTCGCTTGTGTATGTAAAATCTTAATGGATTTTAGAAACGACATAAATAAGAATACAGGACTATAGGAATATTTCCTGATTACATAATTTTACTTTAATTTTTCTAAAAGACTAAGTTTAAAAAATGTGATTGTTTCACGAGCAATTTCTCTATTAAAAATATACAACGACTTTATATCATATAAAAAAGGTTTTAAAAAAGTAATAACTGAAAATGTTACGTTGTTATACTTACACGTTCGATCAGAGGCAAGTAACGATTGGCTTAAATTACTGAGCTGACTGAGCGGTTGACTACCAGAAATCGGCGAGCTACTGCTCGTCGTGGCGGGCTTTAAGGAGAGATTTAGGGGCGTGTCCGAATCGTTGATGTTGTTGTTCGCATTGCTACTACTGCTGCTACTGCTGCTAGTATATGTCGGTGGCGCCGACAAAACGGAGCCGTTCGTTGAATGGGCCGGCAGTTTGATTACTTCTACTCGATCCACCGAATCTCTGTATTCGTTCGAGTCGGTCTGAAGAAAGACGAAACGTGCAACAATTACATGACATATCGCACACAGATTCGTGTAGCAGATATAAAATTAAGGAAGCAATTTAATTCCGCAACTGAGTGAAAATAAATCTTTAAATATTTGTCATACTAAAAAGTAGTAGTAACAATAGATGTTGATTGATTGCAATTTTATGCTTGAGTGTTTCGGAATTGTGAGCGACACATGTAGTGACTGAACGTACCCCCGTGCGATTGTACTTTCTCGGTTCTATCATTAGCGACGAGGACGATGTCGTGTTTGTCTGATGAGCACTAAGGGTAGGGACGGGCGGCGGATGTACGCTGACGCTGGGAGTGTCCAAGGATATTGTCTTCTTCCTGCCGCGGTTTGTCGTTCCAGGAATCTTTGGACCGACTATACTCGACGTATACTTGATAATCTCCGTATCGGGAGGTAGGCGCACACCTCCCAATATACTGCTAGGGTCACTAGATAAAACATCACTGTGAAATTATTTATTTTTTATGGCAATTGAAGTAGATTAAATTATGTAATGAGAGAGAGAGAGAGAGAGAGAGAAGATAATTGAACAGTGAGGTTCAAGAATTTAATTGTATTAAGATTTAAAAAAATGGACCTACTTTATATATTCTCTTTATATATTCTTTCAACCATAAATCAATCAAAGCTTCGTGAAAAATCTATCGCGTAATTGAATTAATATATTCACCTTCCTTCCTTCGCAGAACTGTCGCGATAGGAAAAACGATAGCGTGAAAATACAATTTTTTAGCGAGTTAAATAAAATCAATCTTGGCCTTGTTTATTAAATATGCGAAACGAATAATCTCTCACCTGACGACGTTGGATTGCGAATTTGGCGTACTGCTGACCGGGGTACTGTGATGAGAAGATGTCACTGGTGGTTGAGTGGACACCGGCAGGCTGCTGCTCGTCATACTTGGCGTTGTTGAGCTGCTACTGCTAGCTGGCGGCGTCTTGTGACTCTTGCTTGACTTAGCTGCTCGGCCGCGTAAAACGTAAACACAATTGTACATCTATGATTCATCTAAATCTAGATTATCTTCGAAAAAAACGTCCGCGTTCATCTCAATCCAAGACCGGCAAGACTGTCAATTGTTACGAAAGTAAGTTCATAGTTTGAAAAGTCTCAAGTTTCTACCTCATTAACAAGTAACCTTGTTTAACTCGAACTTGAGAGAAATTTTAAAATTATATTATAATTTCAAATATAAATAAAAATACACAAAACTCAAACATCTTGCTCGCAAAATAGAAAATAATTATAGTGATAAATAAAATGACGAGAAAAAGCCACGTAAATATAGCTTAGATAAAAACAAATATAAAAATATCGTAAACAAAAAACAAGAAGTAAAAATTATGTCTCACGTCATCAGATAATTCTTTAATATTTAGCATTGAAAAGAAAAAAATAGTTAAAAATATTCCGAGCGACATTGTTATCTCGAAAAGACTCGGCGATTGAGGATTAAGAGTACGGAGGCGAACGTTTCTCGAGCATTGTATTATGCAATATTGTCGTTGTTACTTACACTTACTGGACTTGTGGGACGAGAGGGACGGGGGATTAAGTAGAGAGGCGGGATAGGGTGGCAGGAGGCTTTCGGTACCGGGCGGAAATCCTGGAAGTCCTGCCGCTCCTTGTAACCTCGCGAGGTAGTCTTGCGCCGCCAGATGAGAGGCCATTGTCCACCATGCAGTGGCTGCTGGATTGATGCCTGCAACACGATACATCCGGTAAATCCGCCCGGTCTATAAAATTCGATCTTGAAATACTGCTCAACGCTTGACTGTCCGAGTCTGAATGAGCCAATGACAGATAGATATAACAAAATATTTTTCTAAAAGAGACGTCTTACAAATAAGTAAATTTAAACTGTCTAAAATAGTCAAGATAAGATCTTATGGAAAAAAAAGATCTCTTCGATTTGGATAGATTAGAAATTTTGATATTGTATAAACGATTGAGGTCGCATAGTGCATTCAATCAAACATATAAAACATGCTCTATTGCACCAATAGTCCATGTTTTGTATGTTTCATTGAATACCCGATTTATCCTAATTGATAGGACTTTCAAAAACGTATGAAGGAGGGATGAGTATAAGAGACGGGTGTGAAGAGGTGAGTTGGCGGAAAATTTACTTACCCAGACTTGCAGCTTGACTGGCGGCCACGCTGAGCGTACCGAGGCTGCTGTGAGGGTACGGGGACGGGGGTGGTGCCGAGGCTGGTGTGTGACCCCCAAAGCCAGGCGCTGAGCCCCCTCGGCCCAGAATAGCGTAAGCCGAGGGCAAATGGGGAGCCCCCAGGCCATAACCACCCGGCATCCCGCCGAAGAGTGACGATGCTGCGCTGTCGCCTCGAGACCAGTATGCTGCTAAAATTAGAATCGGGGAGACCGTTATGAATGGGTGCAAATCTGCAAATTTGGCACGTATCTCTTACGTAAGCTCGATAAGTGACGTTCGAGCGAACGACGCTGTTTCGCTGAGAAATCGCATCGAAGCAGAAATAAAGTCAGATAATAAGAACGACGCTGTCTATCTTGTAGTAGAGAACACTTATCGATATATAATAGATCGGAAACATTAATTTCAAATCGGTTGATTTTCTATCTTGTCTACCAAAGTCGATAATTGTCTATTTATGTAGTTTACTGATAAGTATTTACATATTCACGATAAGTAGACTACTTTTCTCAGTTGTCGCAAATAATTCCAACATTTATTTTCTATGATGTCGTTGCTTTATAGAATATAATTTTGCGTTACTCTATTTAATGATGATAACCTCGATTTTGTGGTATTGAACGAACAGTGCGATAACTGTTTTGCATAGACTCGTGTCAATGCCTAGCGTATTGCGTATCAAAACCTGCCCGCGGCGATTTGAGTAAATTAATTAATTACCCAGTAGCAATGTGTATGTCATTTGTTTACGTGATAATGCCGCACGTTAGAGCAATAACGCTAATTTATAGAGTTCTATCATGCAATGGAATACATTTACGTGTTCGCGGAAAAATCATATGATAGATCGAAACGTACATCCACGCGAATCTCTCATATGCGACGAATAAATACATTGCTCATTGGAAAATGATTTCGTTACAAATGCACTGTAAATGTTTGCGAACAGTTCGAGATTGTTAAATATGTCATGATAATTTTGTAAAATGTTTTTTCCTCCCGTGCGAAATATTTTGCAATATTTTGAACGAGACAAAAATATGCATCGGGTATACGTGTTCCACTAAATTATGAATTTTTTGCTTATAAATTACACTTGCGCAAAGAAGTCCAAACTTGTGTGCGAGGTCTTCTTAACAATTCCATAATTAAAATCTCTATCAAATCGTGTTACAGCATTAACCGTTACAGGTGTTACAATAATAACAATGAAGCACCCTCTGTAACACAAGAGCGGATAAGTGATATAATTGAGTAAATTATGCATGTGTATTATAATTTTAGGAACTAAGTGCATGTATCCAATACAAATGTGATGGAAATAAATTCACGGATGCTAAGAATTTGTGAGAATAAATATCAGTCCTACTGACATTAGCGAAAATTAAGTAATTTTTTTTTTAAATAGATATTTTAATAAAAAAATCTTGATCATACTTTTTTCTTATCGTTATCAAATATTGATTGAAAAATATTTTATTTTCGAGAAAAAAGTATGATATTTCTAAAAAAAAAATGAGATCGAAGAATTCTTATAGCTAAAGAAATGTACAACTTTAACTTTAACTTGATTGCGCAATTTTTCGTTTAGAAATTCGAGCGAATTGTCGGAAATAAATTCATCATGCAGTCTTACGATATTAGTTTTGTAAATGGTTGTACCCAATCGCTCACGCGGGTCGTATTCGCACAATTTATTGTTACGAATGCCGACGCAAATGTACCGTTGATTTTCTACGAGTGCGACGGCCTTGAGCAAGGCCGTGGCATTGAAATCTGAGCGCCGCTTTAATTTATACCGGTCGTTGAACTCCGTACTCCGGCTTATACGACTGCTTCACCCAGTGAGCAGCCATCGCCGCCGTTGCAGCCGCATAATAGTTTACGTGCATACGCATGTGTTTACAATGCACTGCCACTGCTGAATACAGTGAATGAGACACGCGAGATCAAAGTTACATTCGTCATAGATTTTTTATGGTCTTTAAACATTCTGCGCGAAACACCTCGTCGGAAATGATCGGAAACCCGAGAAACGAGTATTTGATGTTTTTACGAGAGGTTAAAAATTCAACTTTCTTTTTTTTTCTTTCTCTTATTTACCTTCTTTTTCAACGTGGCGTTCAGTATGATCGTAAGTAAATTGCAGACCTAGAATTGAGTTGGCTCAGTTCCAAAATATGTCGATGTACCAAAAGATCCGATAACCACGAGAAAAAGAAAGTTAACCGAATGATATTTGAAAAGGCATTAATCAATCAATAGCTATAACCTTTCGCGCTTTTTAATTCACTAAGCCCCGTCGTAATTTCATTCACCATCAATTTCCTGGATGTTACACAATATAGTTCGTGTATACCGCCCGGCTCCTGACCTCGATTGTCCACGGCGACCCTACAATAACGCGCGGAACAATTTTCTTTTCTTAATGACTTAACGACGAGCGGAAAATCATATCGTGCCTTCCTCTTTAATCTAGATACTTTAACAGCAGTCCATTATTCGAACAACCGGCGGCCGGTTAACGCATTAACTGTGGCCGCCATTTTCGGATACATTTGATGTAACGTTGCCGTGTCGGAGCTCGTATAAAGACAGTCGATAAAATACGGCTCGTTGGAAGGAGCGGCGGCGACGGGCGTGTTTCCGTGTCCCAACGTTGCCTTTCCATTCGACATGAAGCTACATTAACATGTATTCACGAGTGGCATGACCTAATATCATCAGATGGAAATTACGCCCTTATCGATTCGATACATAAACGACTTGACGCCTTGAATAAATCAATGTTTTGTTTAGATTATCATTAATGTAACGTGCGGATATATTCTCGTGAAAAAGAAGAAATGCGAGATGTGAAACGTGTTAGATTAACGAGTAATCAATCGAGTTCAAGAGACACTTTGCTCTTTTACGTTGAACTTGTTTGATGATACTGCTGTTACTCGATCTATTTTGTATTTGTAAGACGTTTCTTTGAACATCTTTCCTGTATTTTTAACACTACCGTGTCTCTAGATATTAGAATAGAAATCAAAGCGTGCGTCTTATTTATAGATTTGTTGTGAGTTGCAATTTGTGTAATCATAGATTTTTATACTGGAATCTCGTTACACATTAATATAAATATAGTACAATATTTATCGCTTTAGCGCGTTTAATTATATCTCGTAGTATCCTAGATACTATTACTATACGTATATGTACATTTAATATTATTTGCATATATAATATTTATATTACAGATATTATTATTATTATTTATGTATAAATCGCTTTATTACTTTTTATTTTCTGTATGATGCTTTAAACTGAATCATTATAAAATGTAAAGTCTACATTTCTCCAGGCTATTAATTATCATAACGCGGCTTGTAATTTATCACGATCAATATCGCTTGCTTATATCCCATATACAAATTAATTGGAATATCATGCACCTCGACATTTTTCGAATCAGTAATACTATTATAGATACAAGAATGCGATATATTAAACACTCGATAATAGTCCATATTCTCACGTATATTTAAAAAAGGGATACAAAATGTGTGGCTGCCGGATTATAAGTTTTATATATCTGATTCGCCCGAGAGAAGGATTTTAATCCTGCGGCATACGAGATATTAAACAAATGCGATGCATCCGACATTAACTTTATCGTGACGCATACAAATCGAGTTTGGGAAACAAAACTGTAAGATACTTTATTTATTATACAAATGTTAAACAATTCTACAATATACATCCTACAATTTGTAATATTAGTTATTATTTTAGAATAAGACCGTAAAATTCTCTTATCATTACTTCTCATTAAATTTCGCAGACTATTGTCGCGCAATAATGTAAGAAATAATTGCAACATTTGAACCATCGAGATTCTGCTACAACTCGCGCCTATATCGATAAATATCGCAGCTTAATCTTTAAAGGAATAGAAAAAGTTGTTATGCGTTCAAGATAGGATACTACCTTGAGATAAGAATCATATCAGACGACATTGCGAGGATCGGTAGTTCAGAGATAGATCTCACGCGCGCGATTCTTATAAACCAAATATATGGCTGAAGGAAGCTCTTCTGGAATAAGCTGCGCTCAAGACTCGGGGAGATAATTCTCTCCGCGGGTTAGGTTCGAATCGTAATTGCATCGAGGTAAGAGAAGCAGGCGAGAATCGCGCACTGAATGTTGACGGTATACGCGCGCGAACCATTATCCCTGAACGTAATTGCACTACACTTCGCTCGTGCGCAACCTCTCCTTCCCATTACAGCGTCGCCATAGCATCGCCCGTTGCCAGCATCCACAGTTTCACAGCGCGACTGAGCGTAATAAATGCACCAGGCTGTCTCCCAAAAGTATTCTCAATAATTTTACATAAGTCTTACGTCATTCTGATCGGCGGGAAAAATTCCGGACACGTCACTCAGGGAGATTTTCGCGTTTGAAGAAATCGCAAGGAGGTCTCCGTGTATTAGCAAATTAAATCAAATGATTTCAGCGAACGTTAATTAACTACCTGCTGAAAAAACGACGTAACGCAGCGCGGCGAAGGTCGAGACGACCTAGAAGGCGAGCCTCGGGGAACGATTGCAATCGCCAGCTTCGTGATCCCTAATCCACCGCCAGTCACGCGCGAACGAAACGGTCGGAAATGCAGATAAGCCGAAGCCGGCGGCAAGTCGACGTATCTCAGAGGCCGCGGCGATGCGTCACGTCTATCGATTTGTGATTAAGCATTCGTACGAGCGTGCGATGGAGGGGTGGAATCGCGGAGGAGTGCGACGGAGCGGTGCGGACCGACCGACGTCGGCGACGAGTGCGAGAGCGAAAGAGAGGATCGTATATGGTGGGGTCATCGCCGTTCGTCCGGTTGGCACACGTCATCGTTGCCGCCGTCCACGTTCGTTCGGATGCGACGCGATGCGACGCGACGCGACGCGTCGCGTCGCTAATTTCCTGTTTTTCGTACCGTGCTAATGAAGGACTCTCTTTCTCATCCCTGTACATTGTTCTCTCTCCCTCTCCCTCTTCCCTCTTCCCCCTAATCGACGGACTTGAGTCTATTGCAATTCAAAGAGGAGAAGGGGTTTTTTTTTTCGATCAATCGATGTGATACAAAACAGTTGCGTTCTTGCAAAAATTGAGGCCACTTTGACCTCCCGACTTGTATTTCCACATTTTGAAATTGATACCTGCGTAGACACGTGTATGATACGCATTTTGTATATTCTTTCACTCTAAAAATATGGGTGTGAATTTGACACCATGTGGTTGGTCTTCTCATCGTGTTGGTGATTATATACATAAATATTAATATCACGAATTTTAAATATCAATATAATGATGGTGTTGATAAAACACCAAGGGTATAAATACACACCATGTTGGTATTAATATTAATATGAAATTATACATATAGCATGATATTAAATCCACACCAGTTTTTTTATAGAGTGTATTTTATGGAGATATTTTACAGGATCGTTGATTGTCATATGAAGAATATTTTTCTCTAATAATTTTGCACAGCTCATTCTCTGTACACGGAAAAAAATAATTTCACTAAAATATCTTGAATATCTAAAAATTCAGATATAGATACAGATCTAAAAATAATGTTGGATCAAAATAATTGAGTAAAAGAAAATCAAGCTTAATGAGCAATGCTACAAAATTTGACATTCTAGCAATCAGCTCGAGCGTTCTATAATATAATTATTTTGATCCATTATTTTGGTCCATAAAATTGTTTTCAGATTTGTAGGTAGCTAAACTTTTAAATACTTCAGTAAAATTCTCCTTTATATGTATCGTATCTGTTGCACTATTTAAATCGTCGATTTAAGTGCCTTTTTGTACTTCAAAACGGAGGCATGATTCTTTGCAACACGAGAACGAAAACTCAATTTGTAAAACGGTACAAAGACATAGCGAACTGCATTAGGAAACTTTTTCCGAGTTCCGATGACTTTTTGCTTCATTCTGTCGGCACTTTATTCGCGAGTTTCAAGGTAATGTTACCAAGTGAAAACAGTACGTTTGTTTTCTTTCACGTCTCTATGTTTCCGAGAGAAATCGAAGTCGACAATTAAGAGTTAATTAGTAGATACGAAGAATTACTTAATTGTACTGTGCTTTTAGAGACTCCGACATTATTCTGTGACATTGTATTCTTATCACAAAGATTAAGATTACACAGTAATTAACATCTTATTTTAATAGAAAACTACCGGTTTGCTGTAGCAGGAACGAAATAAAGACGGTCAATAGTTAATACGTTGCAGTATAATTTAAATGTATCCTGACGTACGTTTATCCGCGGATATATCGGATGCCATAGTAAATTTAGCCCCTGCCAATCCAAGCCGGCGAGAATGTCCGACCGGTAGATCGTTGACATCCCGCGGCTTAAATCGGAATTGCTCGCCTTCAAAACATCAACGTTCCGAGCACTTCTAATAAAACCATAGCGACGGTCTGCGCTGTAGTGTGCCGTTTATAATAAGCAAAGCTAAAGCTGGAGACGGAACGTTTTTAATCCTTCCCCGCTGCGTTTGCGAGTTACAATGTATGCAGTAGGATTTATCGAAGCCCGGCGAATATGCTGCGCTTTAGCTTGAAATTTAGTCAAATTGGTCAATTTAGTCAATTTAATGAAGCAAGGCAAGAGATAAGAAATAACGATTGTAATAAATTGGCCGAAAATAACATTTGCTTTAATCGTAAACACACTAATAATATGTTTTAAGCTAAACCTTTAATTAGCCGCGCGATGTCAAATCATTTTGTTCAACGTGTATTTTCGCGCGACTAACTAAAAGTTAAAATTGAATCCTGCAAGTCTAATGTTAGATCCTAATAAATTCGAAATTATGTAGGTCTCTAAGGAAATTATTACTCTAATTATTTATAAAGACCAGTAATTGATCAAATTTTATAATCAAGTATCATAAAGCGTTTACGCTTAGTACTAATCGTTCATGATATTATCCAATAATAGCGATAATTAACGATAGTGATTTAGCGCAAGTAATGCAAGGAGATAATCTTCATTCGATGATTCCAACGCCGCGCCGTCGCGCGTCGATCCGGCAGAACAAAGCGGATAGTAGGTCTACAAGGAGAATCTCGACATGCACGCACGCACGCACGCACGCACGCACGCACGCACGCACGCACGCACGCACGTACGCCACGGCCAGACTGCGAGAGAATTCCGACGTGGCAGCGAAACACGCTCCGTACGCCGCGGGCTTAAGCGAGATGAAACGAGATGAGAGCGCGGTCGCCGCTGCAGCAGCATCTCGGTCGTTCGAGAGAGGAGAGCCGAGAGCGTGTTCGTTCGGTCCGTGAGCTGGGAAAATGGCCGTGTTATTAAATCGATCGGTGCTCCGGCCAGTGGGGAGGGGTCGGAGCCGGGCCTGGGGTTTAGGGCGAGGTGGAGAAGACGGGGCGAGCGCGACGTGCGTATTATAGATATATGCGGGGCTGATGAGCGCGCGCGGCAGCCGACCGGTGGAAAGGGACCGAGGATTACGAGTGGTGGCCCTTACTCGTCCCGGAGAAGCGACCAGACCTGCGTACACCCGGTACTTTCGGCGCTTGCTGGCTTGCTTGCGCGCGGCGAAAACAGGCAAGAATTGGGAGCGAAGCGAAGGGGGAAAAAGAAAGAAAGAGATGAGGTCTGCCGATGCGG
>NW_012130137.1:932739-934003 GCF_000143395.1 Atta cephalotes
CTATATATATATATATATATATATATATATAATATATTTAAGTTTGTTAAGATCCAGAGACACGATAATATCTCGACGCTAAGAGGATATAGTTTCTTGACACCCGGTAGAATTAGTCATGCGCGTAATTTTAAAACCGGTTAAGTATGATACGTAAACGTTACATAAATAGAATAATAAATTAATAGGTTAAGGGTCATTTATATGTGCACGGTAAGTAATAAATGCACTTTCTTTTCTCTCCTTTTTCTTTCTTCCTTTCCATAGATATTCGTATTTAAAAAGTTAGGAAGTGCAGGTTTGTGCTGTTATTACTGTATATATCTAATTACATTAAGATATATGTATATACAATAAGGTTGAAAATAAATTATTCTATGTATAAAGTTTCGCTTCCACAAACTTTGTTAGCTTCGACAGTGAAATACATTTCGAACAGCTGTTGCTCTAAATCTCCTTAGCCAACATCGTCTGCATTCCTTTCAACGTAGCGAGTCAATTGCATGCAAAAGTGAACGAATTATCTCCTTAATTTAATTCAACTTATCTAACGTGTGAACTTGAACATTATCTAACAATAGACGAGAATAAGAGTAAACAGAGTACTATCTGTCAAATCTATTAACGCTGTTACTTGCAATTTTAAATGTAAGGACGGATAAATAATTGATATCGAACAACAATCACTTATCTTTCCAATTTCAAAAATTCAAAGAAACGATATCTACTTTGTGTAGTTGTTTCTAACATCATGCTGTGGATATTTTTCGCTTGTCTCTGACGTGAGACAGCCCACGATTCTCACACGTGATACCGTCCGCCAATCCTCTTCCCGTCCTCTCCCGTTCTCTCGAGATATAAGATCATTCGACAAAGAAGATACCACCACGAACGTATGTACATCGAAAGGTATCGTCGGTTCAAAGTCCACCTGAAGCTACGTGTATTATGCAGCGTATTACGAGGTGGTCGTGACACGCAGAAAATATCCCGCTCAGGCAATCCCACGAAAGAAGAAATTTCCTTCGGTTACATAATTCAGTGGCTTAATGTTTCAAGGGGAGGTGATACGGGGAATGCGCGGGAGCGTATATATTCCTGAAAGTCGATTGATATTTTTGTATTTCTCGGCTGGATGGGTCTCACAGGGTACACGCGAAGTAACACACGCAGCCCCTTTCGTCCGCGTGTCCCCCGTAGCTCTTCTCCGCCTCCGTCCTCCATTCCCCTTTGCTCCTCTCTCTCTCTCTCTCTCTCTCTCTCT
>NW_012130137.1:934023-936523 GCF_000143395.1 Atta cephalotes
TTACGTTTACGTTTACGTTTACGTTAGTGTGTCGTCGTCTCTCTCTCTCTCTCTCTCTCTCTCTCTCTCTCTCTCTCTCTCTCTCTCTCTCTCTCTCTCTCTCTCAGTTTTAAGTACTTCAAAGGAATATATGAAGATCATAGTTTTTTTATTCAGTCAGTTTCGTGACTGGTCGCGAAATTTTAATACAGAAATTCGAGCAATCCAAATTATAGATGTCTTTCAAAAAATCTTAAAAATGATTTTTAGTAATCACATAAGTTTAATTAGCCGATATTATGTGAATAGAAATTACTCGCAGCTGGACGCGCTATCAACTTTCCCGACGATCATTTTATGATGTTAATTTTCGCTTGATCGACGTTAACGACCCTACGATTTTCCGCGGTAAAAGCGCAACGTATAGGAAACACGCACATTTACTCGCCCATAATTTCCCCGCAGCGCGGCGTCGTTGGAATTGAAAATGGCTTCTCTCGACTATCGCGGAACACGTAACGTAACTTCTCGCCGCTATTTTCGGGCGCAGAATATACGGCTGGAATTTTTTCGGTGCACAGGCCCCGACGACAGGAACGTGCCAGGAAGAAAATAGCCCGGACCAACGGCGCGTCGCGTAACGACGCGGATCTTGCGGCCTGGAAAGACGACGCGACGCGACGGCGAGCAACTTCCACGAAAATCAACCCATGTCGCTGCTATGAACACGTGCACATGCTAGGAGTAACAATTAGGTGTTCTGTGCGTGAACGACGCGAGATATTCGCCTTGAGGCCTTTCATAGCAAGAAGACGTTCTGGTCATTTAATTATTTAATTGTGATCAGCCATTACAATAGATTAATTCATTTCGCCATTAATAAAATGATAAAAGTTAGATGATATATCTATGTTGAAAGAATAAAGAATTGTATAAAATATATAAAAAAAAAGATTAAAAATAAAGAATAACTAATATTACATCTAATTTAAAAGATATATAATCCTATAATATTAAATCATTTGCTAAAAATTATTTCAAGTTACGGGAGATTAATATTAAAATTTATTCTATATTTATTCTATGTTTATATTGATCTCGGATTTGCTGAAAATCGCAGCGTCGTTTTTCGATTAAACTTACTATCATTCGCGTTGCGCCAAATCAAACGCAGTATAAAAAAAAAAAGATATCGAGCGATTTATAGATCATAAATCTCTCCGCGAACAGATGTTGGAACCGTGTTCCATGTGTGAATTCACGACTGGGGGAGCAAAGGGTAATAAGTCGCAAACTCGCGCGAAAGTACTGTTCTTATAAAATAAACTATTGCCGGCATCTGCGCGCGAATGGAATAAATTCACTCTCAGAATCTCAACGATTATCGTATTCTTTCTCGATATACACTCTCTTGCATGTAAGAAGCGAAATATGTAAACAAAGTTAATCTGTAATAATTAGTGTACAGTAAAAAAGATTTTGCAAAGTCCCTATCAGTGTAAAACAATTAACAGGACACGTAACTTTAAATTTTATCGAACAGAGAGTTTTAGTATGGGAAACGAATCATAAAGGATAAAGCATAATTTTTCAAACACAATTTTTCAAGCATAATTTTTAATACATTTAAACATCTAATACTTGATAATAAAAAAATTATAATTGATCAAATATGTAGAATTGACGGTTTCCAAAGTTTTAAGACTTTAAATATAAAGATACTATTGGATTCAATATTGGTTCGTTCATTAAGCAAGATATAATATAATTTATCCATTTCGAGCGCGTAACGAGTTTTCACCCGCAAACGTGCGGCAGAAAATATCACGCCTTTAGTAGTGCATTATTTTGCGCGTCACGAATAAAATCCGCTTTACCGAACGAGGTCTTAATAAACCGGTCCCGTCCCCAATTACGGCATTGAAATAGCCGCTCGGACATGCAGCGATCAAAAATTAATAAAATATATATAACGAGACCTTGCGTGGCGGCCAATTCTTGCCATCGTGCGTTACGATAATCGCGTTTGTGCCGGATGTGAAAATACCGATTTTACAACTTCGCCACGGCGCGGGCGGAGTTATAATTTTCGAAGCCGTCCAGGATCTCGAGCCGTTCTCTATGTCGAATTCCTCGCGTTCACCACCGTTGCCTGCGTGCAAGTTTATCATATTACGTATACTTGCCGTTCCAACATTTAGAAACTAGCGCGTAACTGTAACTCGTATAATATAATTTACAACGAAGCGGAACGTATTTTCCGTCCATCGGCCGCCGGTAACAAGTTACAACGACGAACAGTCCGGGCGACATCAAACATATTAAAATCCGCGGGTCTCAGCGATTTTCCACCCTCGGATCCCGGGCGAGCGCTTTGACGTTCGTAAAAAAACCGCAATTACTAGCGTTCAACCTAATACAAAGTCGATACGAGGTAAATCCCGGGGTCGCAGTCTGTGATTCTCTTTCTCTTCTCCATCACCCCGCGACTCGGCCTCGTCATTATTTCGGATCATAACTG
>NW_012130137.1:945046-952103 GCF_000143395.1 Atta cephalotes
AGGTAGGTAGGTAGTAGGTAGTAGTAGTAGTAGTAGTAGTAGTAGAGTAGAGAGAGAGAGAGAGAGAGAGAGAGAGAGAGAGAGAGNGNGNGNNGNGNGNGAGAGAGAGAGAGAGAGGGCGGGGGAAGCTCTTCGCTCGTTAAGGCAGCACTGATATATATCGCGTTGACGCGCGAGACCGTATTGGGGCCCATTTTGCATCACGCATCCGGCTTTCAAAGGACCCTGTAAATCCACGGCAAGTGCAACGTCGTCATAACGATGTGGTATAGGGAGAATAATCTTAGATCGTGAAATTATCTTACTCGATCTTCGATTTCATTAGACAGCTTACTATCTAAAATCTTTGGAATGAAATCTAAGTCTAAAAAATAAACCAGTAAAAAAGGCTCAATTTTTAAGAGTGAGATTCCGCTCCACAAAGAGAGTAGCTACATGACAAGTATTATTATCTCATTATTGATTGAGAAAATAGAATATATCTAAGATAGATGAAAATCTGTTGTAAGTTTTATCAATAAAATGTACGTAAAGATAAGCAAGAAAGAATATTAACATTATAATAAAAGTTTTTTCAGAAAAAGAAAATAATATATACAATATATATATAAGAACTCATAAGATACGATTGTAAGGCATAAAAGATGCGAGTGTACATATAGGAAAAAAGAGAATTTGTCGCTTCTATCATTTTTTGAATTCAGTTGTACCTTTCAATTTGTCAGTTTATGTACTTACAACCCTATCATACGAAACCGACTCACCATTCGTCGCAGAAACGTGCTTTGGTGACCGAAATCGGAATCGTCAGGAGTAAACTTCCTCCTGGACAAGCACTATAACTCACGCTGACAAATACGCCATCGGAATTCGCACGCATCCGCAAACCCCTTCGAAATACCGAACACACGCATCCGCAAACTGTCAGTTACACGGAAAATATTTGCCCGTATTGTCTAAACAATATCGCGTACGATTGCGTACGGATCAAATAGAACCATCCTGGCGCCGGTTAAATTAGAAAAACAAAGGGGAAAGGTATTCATTGGATCCAGAGGCAAAGCGGAATGATTTGTTACGAAATGCAAACGAGATCATTAGTTAATGAACAAACGTCATTGTTGCAAGGTTAAAGTAACGCCGGTTAAAAGTAACAAAAATTATTCGCATTGTCCGTCCATTCGCGAGTTTGCTCCTTCCGAATCTGTTATCTCGGACGTTACGCTATTTTCGCCGATCTCCCCGGCTGTAATTAACTGTCAGACGAAGTTATATCGTAAGATAACCGATTACAATGTAGATGTTGGATATTCTACAGATAAGAACTATCCTGCCCGCTGAAGAAATCCCGACCATTAGAGCGCAGAGAATGCTCTCCTATTATCGGACTTCTTTCCTCGATCTACCTTCGCCGCTTCGCATAACGATGCCGCTTATCGCGACGTAGCGCGTCCGCACGTAGTTTTACGGTTTGGAACGAGCGGAAAAGAGAGAAACGTGAGAGAAATCGAAAAAAAGAAGGCAATGGAACGAGCGAAAATGACTTACCGCCGAAGAGTGCAGTAGGATCGAGCAACGGATTGGCCTGGTCCGCCTGAAGTTTCTCGGAGGTGGAGGTGGCGCCCGGAGTCGCCGCCGCCGCTTCAGCTCCGCCACCTCCGCCGCCTCCACCGCCCCCGCCTGATGCGGAGTTCTCCTTCTCCATGCCAGTCCCCTGAAACATCGCACATCCACCCATGGTTTCGTTAGACAAGTTCGCTCTCACGCGCGAATCCCGCGATGCCGCATCGCCAAGGACTCCGCGCTTGGCTGTTCTTTATCTCGAAAAACCCTCCGACGAGGGGGAGGAGAGGCAGAACAGGTTTCGCGCCGCGCACGATATTTACGATGAACTTGCAGCTTGCAGCGCGGTCACAGTGCGTCGAGATTTCGGTACATGGAATTTTTCACGGCGTGAAGCTCCGGCGACATAGCAGATTATTGTTCGAGAAGAAAAATGACGAAAGTGCGTTTTATCAGTCGATATAACGGAATAGGATTTAAAAAAATTTGTTTATTCAATAAATATGCATGATTTCCGAGGTGCAATAAAAATGTCTTTGTCAGAGACATTTTTCACTTCCTTATTAACGCATTATAAAACGTATTGTAACAATATCGTAACGCTTCATAAAAAATCGTTATTAAATTAATTTAAATAAATGTATGTATGTATTAAATACACATTGAGGAGTATTAGCTACATCAATAAAATAAAATACTCAATTTAGTGCTCGATTATTTTTCTATTAAATTTTAATTCTACATCGTATAATAATTTATAATCGTAACCCATATGTCATTATTTAAAAAAGAATCAAATTTTTCCTAAATGACAATTGTATTGGCAAATCATCGAAGGATCGATCATTAGAAGGATTCTACTATCTCATTTTTCTATACAATTTTTTGTGTGTACAATAGCCAATGCAGAACCGCCTCGGATCGGAGATATTCGAAATTCCTCCGCGTAATTGCGGCAATTAAGCAGATCATCGTGGAAAACATTTGCGCTCCTCGTGAAATATTTCTCGATGAAAGTAAAAAAAAAGGTCGCATTTATACATTGCACTCCGAGTACGAGTACTCACACTCGCACACGCACACGAATACGTAGCTCGCACGTATTTGCATTCGACGACTGTTTACCAGTCGAAGAAAGGCTTCCTCCAGCGGCGCTTTAAATAAAGGTCGTTCTCCCCTCCATCTTTTCCCCTCCAGCGCTTCAATCAGCTGACTGGCGCACTCCCCTCCCTCCGCCGCCCAGCTGTTGTATAAATATACATCGTTACAACGTTGAGTTAGGTTAGGCTGATGCTAGGCTAGACGATGCACTGGCGGCGACGGCGGCGGCGGCGTTATTATCATACAGTCAGCATACAGTTATCATACGAGTCCACGAGATAGTGAATTAGATTAACGTCGTCGTTACGTTAATTAATCTTTGAATGAAGCGATTTTTCATCTTTCATATCTTTTTCGGTCTTCGGAAATCATTTCAAGCTTCAATTCTATTCGTGGCGTTTCGCTGATATTTGTATATTGAATGCTCATGTCAAGCACACGCTTACGTACGAAATTATCTTTTTCTGCTTCTCTCTTTCTTTTTCTATCTTCAAATCTTTAAAAAGCATCATTTCAGAAAGCGCGAGTGCATCGTTCAGTGATAAACGGATTCTCAGTTCGAATGGAATGTTGAAACGGCTTTTACTACCGTTATTAACTCGTTAATTCTTAAATATATATATATATATATAGTTGTGCACGCCGCGAGCGAGCCGCCTCAATGCATTTTCTGTCGCTATTCATGAAAGCGGAATGCGCTTTCAAACGCAAAAGAATCCGCGCTCGACGAATTCATTCTAATTCTATTAAAAAGGGAATTTCCATACTGGAGAAAATGTATACAAACATATTAACAAAACACAAACAAAGAATGTTTACGTTCACACGAAATTCACAGAAGAGCCTGTGTTCGTTAAAATTTACACGTGCGACACGTAATCGATTATTTCCCAGCGGAATGTATTATTCATTGTAACGATAGAGAAGAATTCTAATGCATACCTATTTCCTTTCTACACATTATCATGTTACAATCGGAATAAACTCGATAAGGAAAATTCAGCGTGGTCTGGTATACACAATAGCCTTCATTCGACTACGAGTCGTCACGCGATCGTTATCGGCGACGTATTGATTCAAGTTGGCTCCTTGTTCTTATCAGGTTCGTACACGGAGACGTTCTTGTTGGAGAGCCTCGCAAAGCATTCAGGATTTCTAGGGTCGCGTGGTGATCGATCCGTTGAATGATGGCGAAAGTAACGTATAAATAATTCTGCGTCTTTATCCTCGTTAATCTAATGGATGAAGATGAATAAAGAAAGCACTTAAGTATTGAATGGTAGTAGTGCTAAGGCAGAAGAGAGAAAGAAAGATAATCCGATTTAAATATTTCAAAGACATTTCTAATGTGTGCGTTTACATTTTCCATGTGTTTCTTTTTTCAGTGGCTTCCTTTTACTTTTATAAGTCGTCCTTTAAGAGGATCAAAATGCCTTTTCTATATTTAACCTAGACATTTAAGATATGTGGATGCTTATACAGATTAAAAAAAAGGATTACACTATAATTAATATATACAGTCTAAAATCATGTTCTTTCTCATCTATCAACGATCTCTTTAATACATCATCTTTAAAATATATTATATAAAGTATAATTTATTTTTTTATTAAAAATTTGATTTTTTTTATATAACGAAATAAATCTATTTATATATACAAACATACAAGATACATTATATAAACTTTAAATTTTTAATAATTATTTATTAAACAAAATATTATTATACAAAATATTATTCATAATATTATTAAAAATAACAAAATGTGCTCTCTACGTTTACAAATATCAATAGTAGTTGCTCATGATATTCATTCATAATAACTTCGAAAAAATTTAATTTAGTAATATACCAAACCATTGTAAGTATACGCCAAATTTTATAACGCGCAATTATCGAAATAATATTTCGATATCCATGGAATTTGCATCACAAGTAGTTGATAAAGAAACTCTTACAATGGCTTTTATTGCGCTCTCAGATTCGTGAATGGTGATGTCGTGCGAAACCTCTCATTTGTAATTGACAAAAGAAGCCGCGTAGAAGCTCTTTGCCGCCGGAAATTATCCTCCGAATAACTGACAGAAAAGCATCCTTTCAATATCTCCGACTACTATTGCTACTCCTTTGCTTGTTGATAAACTAAAAGTGAAAAATCGCAGACTAATTAACGAAACTTTCGAGTTTCGTATTACAATTCTTCAATATCAAAATTTCAATAATTTTACTTCTGTAAAACTTGTACATTATTTCCCAATATTTTACGATATATTATTTGCATTGTTGAACATTACACTTTTATCACATCTAAAAGGGTCAATTTCTTTCATCACGGAAAATACAATAGATCAATATTTTTCCTGGCTTTCGTTTTAAAATTAGATATAAAATTTAACAATGTGACAGAAATGTGATTTCTTGTTTATTGATCAATATTTCAAATTCTAAAAACAAAAATGTCACGATAGATGATTATTGACGTAATATCAATCCTCTAATATGATAAAATTTTCCTATTATCTCATTTCCAATTAAAGTTGCTTTCGTTTTAATAATAAAATCACAATTTATCGCGTAATAATTCCATTTTTAAATACAATAACATATTAATTTAAAAAATTGAAAATTCGAGATATGATTACAACTTCAGCGTTGTTGTAGTTTATTATATCCGGACGACATCAAAACTTTTTAATAGCGAAAGGAAAGAGAGAGTGGTATACAATTGAATCAAATACTTTAGTTTCCACGAATTTTCCTTTCCACGTAACTTCGATGATTTTCATAATTTTTAAACTCGCGTAACATGCGCACGATGGTGAAATATATTAAAATCTAGCCGAAATTATCACCTATATCGAACGAACGTATAATTAGACGCATCTTCCGGGCGAGCCAAATAACACGGTACCAAGCCTGCAATTATTGCTGCAGCAACGGCTTAACCAAGTCTTTTCAGAAGAGTTTCTTTTCTATGTACGTACATCACGCACAACTTGCATATAGGGATAACTAAGCATATTTTTTATTCCTTCGGTATTACGAGTACATATTCAACTTTTATCAATATTATTCGATGTAATCGAGAGAATTTATCATCATAAAGAAAATTTTCTTTATGACAATAAGTAAAATAAATCCGTTATAAATATTAGAATAAAAATATGCAGAGTATTTTCCACTCGTAAATTTCTTTTTAATAATGTTTTCCTATTAGATATCGATTCTCAATTTATAAAAAGAAAACTCTAAACTTTGTTAATGTCATCTAATAATTATCGGAATCAAATTATCATGATCTAAAATAATAACGTGTAACAAAAATAAAGAGTCAATGCGCGGATAATATCGAGGTAAAGATATCTATTCGAGATTCGACATCGTCGTCCGTACGGTGTTCGGAATATCCGGGCGAGCCCGCGACGCCACCCGGTTTTCAGCTATAGCGGGCATACTTCGAGATGCTCGTAAATTGGTGAGGAAGAGAAGGGCGAGGAACGAGGGCGAAGGGAGGTGCGCGAGAAGAGAGGTGGATGCCTTAAGGCAAGGGAACGCGGGGGAGGCGAACGAACCGAGAGCAAAAGGAAGACATGGACGACCATCGATTTCTCGACCGGTATTACGCTCCTTTCCTTCGGCCGGGAAAAGCTCGGGTGCCAGGCTGGAACACGGTCGTTGTCGTGGTAGAGAAAAGAGCCCGGTGACGAGGAAGAAACGCGCCGTTTGTTCGCGAAATGCGACGCTTTTGCGCCGACAATGCGCGTTCGACTTCAACTTATTGCGTTTATTCTTGCGCTTCCTCCGCTTTCCTCCACACTTTGGATATCTCAACCTTATTATTAATCCATGAATATCTCGCATCGGTTTAAATTGAGATAGCGAATAAATCAGTTTATTCAGAAAGCACGTTACCTCAACATTTTTTTAATATTTCAGGAAAAAGAGCAGCAATGATATCATTAATCCTCGATTACAGCAATGGATCATTTAGAAGCGAAACTTTTAGACGGTTGTACAATACGTACAATTGGTACTGTGAAGTTTGGAATTGCAGGTAAAAAAAACTTTGAGCCTTCCTCTATCAATCGCCGTAAGGCAGAGGTTCATTTGCATTCAGTACTTCAAACAGAACGATTAAGTGTAGTTTTCATAGCTGTAGTTGAAGGTTAATAAAAAGTTCTATCTAACTGCTAATGCAGCCTAATGATATATTCGCATGTGTTCATTCTTATTAATAATGTGATGCAGGATATGGTATCTGTGTGTCTATTGTTTTTCCTATTTCGCTACATCAGAGAGATAGAAAAATGCGTGAGATTATGTGATAACCGTGCTCTTCGAAGTAAAGCTAGGTATGATTACTATATATACCGGCAATCTCTCTCTCTCTCT
>NW_012130137.1:954636-955919 GCF_000143395.1 Atta cephalotes
TCTCTCTCTCTCTATCTCTCTCTCTCTCTCTCTCTCTCTCTCTCTCTCTCTCTCTCTCTCTCTCTCTCTCTCGAACGGCCGCCGATATTTCTCTCCCTTTCTCTATTGGGCACCACCGGAATAGTTTCTCTCTCCTGCCTTCGGTCTATCTCTCTCGAATCGGAGCGCAAATACAACGGTTGCACGAACGCGCTACAGCGCCGTTAACGGGGACTTCCCCACGCGTTCGCCAAATACACACGCAGATGCACATGCACATCCGTGCACCAATACGAGAGCGCGCGTACGCAATGAGGCGACCGGGCGTCATGCTAGCGTACATACGTCGCATCGGCTGCAATTATAGCGGCGATGCTCGTAATGCGTAGCATGAGAAACAAGAAACGTGGTGTACGAGAGAGTGAGTGGGTGGATGGGTGGGTGGGTGAGTGAGCGAGCAAGCGAGCGAGATTGCACGAACACGAGAAGGTGTTCCTCCCGACCAAGCGCGCATACTTTTTCCGCGAACTCGGCTATGCCGTGGGGAAAACGCAGAGATACGCGGAAGCTGTAATAAGCGAATTATGTGGGAGTATTCGCGACGGCGATCGATACGAAGAAATGCGCCGGGCCGAGCGCCCGTAATCCCTTTCGAGAATGCCGCGACGCCCACGATGGAAATCGCCGCCGCCCTCATTCGCGGTGAATCGAATTCAAATCGATTGCGGAATGAAGTCATATTAACGCTCAAACAGCACTTTATTCAGCGAATAAATGCGGACCCGGATCGGACTGTAGCAGAGGTAGACTGTAGAGAGGTAGGCGAGCTGGAGAAACTCAACGAAATGCTCGAGATATCACAAGATGATTATTAAACATTTTTATTCAATAATAAAATCCATTGAAATACAATGATTGAGAAATTAATGTTTAATAAAACATAATGACTTTACATATCGTGATATGATAATCCGTATGTTATGAAAAAATAATATCTTACAACTTTTAATTTGATTTATAAACTTAAAAAAGAATATAAAGAGTACTTCATAGAATGGAGTTTGCATTCTCTCTCTCTCTTCTCTCTCATTCTTTTTTCTGTTATGACACGTGTTTGATGCATTTTATACAGTGTTCTATAGTCATATAGGAAGTTCAAAGAAGCACTATTTTATGAAACATTTAAAAAAAGTTTAATATGACACATAGTGCGTGCACACACACACACACACACACACACACACACACACACACACACACACACACACACACACACACACACACACACACACACACACACACTA
>NW_012130137.1:955939-969951 GCF_000143395.1 Atta cephalotes
CACACACACACACACACACACACACACACACACACACACACACACACACACACACACACACACACACACACACACACACACACACATATAAAGTTCCTACATAGCGCTTGCGATGTAAAAATAGAAAATCCGATAGTGAAATATTAATGCAACCTGTATTCTTGACGCATCTACTGTTCGATCGTTACATAGAGAAAAAGATCAATGATAGGACACATCGAAACGTTCGTGTGCGTACGCTTACGAAAATTACCGCTGGCTATTCAACTTTCTACTGCCTCACGGTGGAAGAAGACGCGATTAATGAGACACGATTAATGAGACACGAGAGCGCCACGATTAATATAATCGTAATTGTCGAACGTAAATTACAGGATGGAGGAAGCGAGAGCGGCGAGGCAATAAAACCCGGCGATATTAAATTCGCAATTTGGGAGACATTACATATGCACAGTACGTGCGTACTGGCATCGCTTAACGATCATTTCGCGGCACTCTCGTTATAACGCACGGCACTCGTTCGCCATGTACGTGCGCACATACACAAGTACGAGGTATTCGTGTACTCACGATTAATTACGAAGCCTCAACTCATAGTAGAAGCCGGCTCCGCGAGACTCCATCGCACCTGAAACATAGAAATACATTGCATCGTTAATAACAACGTCGAACACTCTAGATAAGTATGTTCTTATATCAACTGGCCAAACGAGGATTATTAAGATGCGAACATGTGTAATCACCAGCGAATATCTCATCGTTGCGCGTTTTCTCGTGAATTGTGGATGGACGATCGCTTCGTTATTGCGCATCCAGGCATGAACGATCCGATCGACAATGGTAAAACAAACTTTCCGCTTTTAGAACGAGTTACTCCAGTTTTCTCAAATTCACATGTAATCCATGTTTGTGAATTGACTTTATCGAAGTGCAGGAGCCGCAATAATTTCAAAAGAAAACTTTGCAAACTTTGTGTTATAAAACTAGCAATTATTATAAATGGAAAAAAGAGCTCTCTCTTTGGATTACAATATATAATAATGCGATTAACGGATAATGCTAGTAACTAAATTAATGCTCATAGTTGATATATAGATTTATATAGATATATAGAGATTTAGTAGTTGAGAAGATACATTTTGTCAGTTCTAGAAATCTTCGTCTGATGTTTATGAATGAAAAGGCGATACTCAAATCATCATTCAGAGGATTAATTAAAAATACTGCTAATCTATCGAGGAGATAATTTCTTAGAAATGTCAAATGTATTGAAATCTGTCTATGTAAAGATCACATATTTAAAAATAATCTTTAATTATCACTATAAAGATCCTTTCTTCTTTTTATTTACAGATAATGAAATAGATAATGACAGTTGATAGTAATGAAATATAAATGATAACACTCCTCTCTCGATGCCTTCGTAACGACAGTCATAATTCAGAATAGTACGAAATTGAGACTAATTCCGAATCATTCATCATCATTACACATATCGTAACAGTTAACTAGCCGAAAGGTTCGTTGGGGGAGATAAGTGGTCTGAATCTGGTATTCGTAATTCGACTACGCGCGTGCGCTAGTCGATGCACGAAAATGCATCGTGCATATAAACCGTGGAATCACATCCGCGTATCGGTATTCGCATCCGTCCCTCCTTCGTCCTCTCTCCTATTCGCTTCGCTATTTCTCTCGCTCTCTCGACTTTTCCCTATCGGCGCAGCAAAGTGATACCACAAACAAGTAAATAGACTGCCGGCTGGAATTGACCAAAGTAATATTTGCCATCGATCGCGTTTGCCGCGGGAAAGGAAACACATGAATGTAGCAAAGCGTTTACATTGGCGTACGCTAATGCATGAATGCCGAGTCAATGTTAGCGTTGCCTGCCTCGCCGTTGCGAAGTCGCTATTCGGTCGCGCATCCATTCTGCGTTTCGACAGAAATTATAATCGATACGATGGATATCGCAAATGTGTGTATCTAACCGAGACAATCGTATATGGCGGCATTCTCACAGGAGATACAGGAGATACAGCTGTGTCCCTTTAAACACCTAGCATTTCCAGATTTTTATGAACCATTTGCGAAACTTACATGCAATATCCCGTCGTCCGTATGTATTATTTCTGCGGTTTCAAAGTAATATAGTTTTTTTTTTAATAAAACAATCGTCACTATAAATAACGCATTAATGGCACATACATAGATTATTAGCGTTCATTGAGTTCTAATTTTGTATGATTTCAATCTTGTCGAACCTAATTTTTTTTACACGTGCAAATGATATCACATAACATATATGATGAACCCTTAAACGCCACACTGGGAAATATCTTTGGGTTAGGTTAACATACCTAATTCAATTGCTTATAAAAAAAACAAATTTTTCGAAACGATACCAAGTAAATGTATGTATTTTTATGAATAAAATAGTTATAAAGAATAGAAAAAGTTGGTGCACCGAAAAAATGTTTAAAAGTTAATAATAACATTTTTTTTAACAACTGTGAAAAGATAAAACGAATATAGTAATATAGTACGCTCTCGTATTTTTAAGGAAGTTTCTTTTAAAAAAATGCGCATGCATTAACATTGATATCGCTCAACAAGTCCACCGGAGAAAATAGGTCTTCGTGAAGTACGGAGTCCACTAACCGCGTTCTGGATACAATCCAAATGTGTGTTGCCCCATAAACCAAATTACCACTCACAATAAGACCTGGAGACGGCAAGACGATGTAACATCCTTGCGTAACATAATTATATGAGCAGGATGGTGTTCTCTCTACAAACTCGAACAAGAAATACCTCGGAATCTCGCAAACTTCACATTCCCGGCTACATTAACTTTCTGCCAAAGTTCTTTCCTCTGTGTTGCTTGTCGATGTACATAAAATATGCGGAAAATAGTGAAAAAATATTTGAAAAAATATATTTGACTTTAAAGCAGTAGAATTATAAAAATACACTACATATTTATACAATAAAAATCTAAAACCCATATCACAAACTATTAATAATTTAAAGAATTATGACGTTGTATTTTGTCACATAATCCGAATACGTACTTATGTTTAAGTTTATATGTATTTATCTTTAAGGCTTACAGTTTAAATATCTATTGCAGAATTAACCTAAGACCTGTTCTACAATAAAATTGTAAACGATGAGCCATGAAAAACCAATCATAATCTATTATGCTTCTCACTTAACTGTGATTGGTCACTTTCTTACGGCTTGCGATTCTATTGTAGAATAGGCATAAATAAGGTTACGTAAATGTTTACTTATAAATAAATATCGTCTCTACGACTGTACTATATCTTTCCCTCGTGATCGCAGAAAAAGAATCGTTGAGAAAAACCACGTCATTAGCGGCAAGAGTTTGCCACTATCTTATATCATTTGCGCGCTTCAACTTTCTCAACACGTTCACGAATAATCAATAATCTGTTGTGCAATTAATTACGTGCACTCTGACTCGAGCTTTAGTTTTTTCATTACGGAAGGTGATTTGCCCTCGGTGACGCGAATTAAAGAGTCCGGGACTCAATGGCTTGCTCGACCTCGACCGATTTTATCAGCCCGGATATTAATTCATTAATTAACAAGGAAGACTCTTATCTGTTAGCGTTGATAACAGCCAAAAAGTCTCGACCTAGCACAGTCGAACGGGGAGAGGCGTCTCTCGCGTACAAACGTGATGGAAAAGCCACACCGCGATGTTTCAGCGATATCAGGCGCTTCAATTGTATCCATAATTCATGAATAACGTGACGTCCGTCATCCAAACGTCAATCGCGCGTGCACACACACACACACACACACACACACACACACACACACACACACACACACACACACACACACACACACAAATGACATACATAACATACGCGCACTCGCGCGCGCGGATATTGAAATTAGCAGCATCGCAATAACAATAACTTTTATTGGCAATACCGCGACGCAAAGCGTCAGCATATTAATCTTTTACCGCTCACTTTTGTGCCTCGTAAAACGGAATTATAAAGTATGAATTGTAAATTATACCGATTTCATTATCGCGTTGTTGCGGTCGTAGATCCGACAACACAATTTACTTCATTTTATCTCAAACGGAAAGAGACGTGACGCGATAAGACATGACCGACTGTATCAATAAAAAAAAAAAGATATTACACAATTTTCTATCACATTGCTATATAATTAAGAACACGCCTTTACGCGCTTCGTCGATGCTCGTCAAAGCGGAACACGATTACATGACCCATACGTTTATTTGTGAGTGTATAAGTGTGGAATAATAATTATCTTCAGCAATCGATTATTTCAAACGGTGCATTTTGTTAAATTATAGATCGGTACGCAACGACGAACGGGAACATGAAATAACCATTTTGCCGCTGTTAACTGTTAATACAGACAGTAGAATAGCATCAACCACAACCATTGATTATCGTAGCCATCATGATACATCTTGCCCACATCTTGCCCACAGTTCATTTATTCATGTACAACCAATTGTTATGCCCAAAATGAAGAACCACGAATCTATTCTTGAATATACATACTGAAATGCAATCATTATAACCTCGATGGATTAATGCAGAAACACGTATTTCGAACTTCTGTATTTCTAATAATTACGCTAAAGGGAATAACGCAAATTGCAATATGTAATATATGGCTTAAGGCTGTAAATAATTCAATAAATATAACCAAACACACATCCATTATAAATTCTTTTTTTCAAGTCATTTTTCAACCATCCCCAAGTCTGTTCCAGGTCCGTGAGTTTTCAAGAATCTTATACGCTAATTACGATATATGATTGACGTTAACTTCTACATTGATCTAATCTACCTTAACGACGATTGACGAAAAAAAATCTCGGAAAGAGACAGTGCTCGATAGAGTTCAATGATCCCTTGAGAAAGTGCTTGTAAATTGTGCGAGTTGTAACGAGTCAGCGGGACTGAGTGAGTCATCGATATAACTTTACGTACGCACTACTACAGTTTCATTCACAAGTACTATGTTTTTACGCGCTGACGCACACACGCGAACGCACACATATGCAGTTGCTATGTAAATATCTACATAAATGTGAATATAGAATATGTTAGACAACACACTTTATCTTTATCGCTGGTGATGCGCAAGACTTTCTTCAATCGTTTTGTAAATTTTGTGAATGTAAATAAAAAGTAATAATAGTGCAAAATTCAAAGCAAGTTGAAAGACATTTTTGAGTATATTTCTTTTAATAAAATATATTGTTACATTAATTCTAAAAACAATCGGCGGAATATTTCTAATCCAATTCTCTCCTCAATATTCATTTTAGTTTGTACTCGAGCTCACCAATTATCGTATTGAAGAAATAACTAATCCAAAGTCAAGATGTCTGCAGTTAACTTCATTTGGTAAACACATTCCAATTGTTTGCGAATTATATCTTATCGCTTTATAAATATGTAATTTACACGCCAACAATCGCGGAGATTTACATACGCATTTTACTTATATTGAATTTATTCTTGATGGAGTCACAAATATTATTAAATTAATTTATTATAATTTATTGAACAATCCTACAGATTGTCCAATGTTTTATTTACAATATATCGCAAAATCACAACTTTATTAATCTAGTCTTTATACTTTATTAACTTATTGAGTTCCTTTTTTATTCGTTTCCTTGCACCTTCGATGGAACAATATACCGAGTATTCATACTTCGCTACTTCAATCACTTTTTTTTTTTTTTACTAAAGACATTCATTGATGTATCCCTTTATCCACGAGCGCGCGACCAAATTTAATTTCGCCCCTGTTCAAAGGTTTCTGTCGCGCGGTTAATCAACGTAGCAAACAGTTCGCGATACGTATTGCACGACGTGCGCGTACATTGCCATTACCGGCGTGCACATAAACGAGCGCGACGCACACGCGAGCTCTCGTGAGCATGGGGTGAAGAAAATACGTAAACCTCTATTTTATATACTACGTGTGCGTATGTATGTATGTGTGTGTGTGTGTGTGTGTGTGTGTGTATTTTTGAGCGTGTGCGTGTGCATGTACGTGGGTGTGTGCGTGCGTGCGTGCGTGCGTGCGTGCGTGTGTGTGTGTGTGTGTGAACGCACGCGCCGCGCTCGTATTATTCACTCGAGAGTATGTATGTACGGATACATCGATCTATGTACACGTATATATAGGTCCGACATATACGTATGTTTACATACGAGCTTCCCCATGTACACCGATATCTGGGTCAGTGTCTTCCCTGAGAGTGGCAATTTCGATCCGCGATTTGACATGCGAGCGTGATTTCTTTAGCACCGCGTGTAACATCATATTTTCGTCATCGGAAGATTTCGATGCATTTTCGAAAAACCTTTTGGCACGACAATCCACAACAACCCACTTCGCCACGCCAAAATTTTCAATGATAGATTTCGATGAGAGTTTAGTCGATTTTTTTATTTAATAGAAATTTTAAGGTAGCAATAGTTTCCGTTTTTTCAAGAAAAAAAGTGTAGGTGCGAGAGGCTTTCGGTATCCCAATGAACGGGTATAATTCTTAGAAACTTAAAAGATTATTTTTGGAAATGTGTAAATAAAATCATAAATCAAGAGTGCGTTAAATTCGTGTCTTTAGTAAAAAATTGTTTTACTTTAAAAAATTGTTATTAAAACTGTTATAAATTAAAATTGTTATTCATATATTAATATCGATGCGGTATATTAATATTCGGTGGTTGTCATTAATAGTTCTTTCAAAATGAATCTAGTGGCTTTTTATAAATTAAGTTTAAATATGATAATATAACGCGATGCATTGTTCGAATTAAAATCCGCTTATAAAATCCGCGATTCAAATTACATGTGTCTTGTCAACATTGCAAAATAAATATTGATGTAAGTAAAGAAATGGATAAATATGTTTCGTAAATAAAGTTTTAAAAATAAAAATGATGACTCGCGACAAATTGTCATATTGTACACATGTCCGACACTTTTGGAGTATATAAACATTGAATTATCGGACCAATTAATAATTGGATAATTCGTAATAACGATAAGAATTAATGCAGGAAAGGATATCGTTGTTCGGTATGATTTTTCGATCGGAGTGAGAATATCAAATTGCCTGATATCAATTACGAGATCCTGTTAATTGCACCTGAAAGTTCCCGCGCAATACTACACTCACAATACATTTCCACGAAATATTCTGTTCCTTTAATTATTTAACGACAATGCGCTCCGCTTTTCCCTTTGTCGCATTGGCTGTCATTACCGATGTAGTTAAACAGTCATGTTAATGCGCGCAATTTTATTCCACACGAAACATCTCTAATGCAATGTCCAACGGTGACCACGTATCTTTTTTCTCGATGCATTAATGTAATAATGGATCATCAGTATTTTCGAGATTTCGTTAAAAAGCTTTTCGTTGTTGGCTAGAGAGAATTATGCAAAAAGTATTACGAGGATCTTTTCCGTGTTGTATAATATTCTATTCCAAATGCTATTCGTGTTAGCGGAAATGTTATAGTAGACGGTCCCGTCATCTCGCTACCGTTACGCTTTATTTCATATTAATACTAAAAAGTGCGTATTTCTGTAATTACCGCAATATTTAATTTGAATAATAAAATAAGTAATAAGCAATATAACAAAAATGTGAAAGACAATAAAATCTCGAAAAGTATAATAAAAATAGTAAATGTAAATTAATGTAAATTTCGGAAGAAACAAAATAAGTTATCAAGAACATACATCTTTTTCCGTTTATCAAATATACCTATTACCATAATACTATGTTTAACCGCGAACTTTATTCACTTTTTGCTCGAGTATGTGATTTCTTTTTTATTATCCGTCTCTGTAAAATTTATAACTGTGACTCGCTGTCTTCTTTTTCTTGCCAGGCGCTCTGCATATGAAATCGCAGCGCTGCTTGAAAATGCAGTTCGCGCGGTAGCGATCGCGCAGAATAATATATGCGCCGCGTATATGACGTATATCGAAGAACGGGAGACTTAAGTACTCTTGATAATTAATGTATGAATTAATTTCGCGAGCAACACCTTCGATACGTCATGCAGTCGCGACGAATCGACTGGAGAACAGTTGACATTTGCAATCGCGCAATGGTTACGATTGAGTAATGTGGGTGAAGGCTAATGGCCGACCTCAAAGTTTTAATCGACAATTTTCGCGAAGCACCGCGACGCAACGCGTTTATACCTGTCGCAATATATAATCGATATACAAGCATTTTCCTCGAGCAAGTTCGTTCCATTGAAACGAAGATTAACTTGCTCATAATAAAAAATAATGGCCTCTAAAAATCATTGCATTGATTTACTCGTAACATTTTTTTTCCATTTCCACAAGAAAAGATGTGCACATAGATGCCAATACGCTTGACAGACAGAAAAAGCAATTAATATCACTCAGCAATAAATATAATTAGTGATATTAAACGCACCGTTTTACATCTCATAAATTATGTGAATTAAATTAAAATGCTACTTTACGATTCTTGATCGTCCTACTGTCAAATTACGCGAATTGTTTTTACAAAGTGTTTCCTCTTTGACCCTTTTAAAAGTAACTACTCTGAGATACAACAGCGTTGTTTCTGAAGAATCATCGTACTTGATTAGAGACCGTAACGTTTTATAGTTTAAAATCATTTGTCAGGTGTAATGAGAGAGGCAGGTTTGAGAAGGAAAATTATGCGTCTCTCTCGATCTCTCGTGCCTCGCGAGGTTTCGCACCTGCACGCACGTTCCAGTTCTCAGAGTCGCACGGCCTAGATTTTGCTAACTAGTTATGATTCGCTTCTACGGTAATCCTCGCTCGCTGTAAGTTCTCGCATTCGACTCATCGATAGTAACAATCATACTGTCGATGAGAAAATATCGATTTTTTTTCGAGGTATCGAAAGAGGCGGGAAGATTAAAAAGTCAACTAGCAAACAAAAGACCAACGAGAGTTAGTTGTAGATAGAAATAACAAAAAGTGTCAATATCAATACGATTGAAATTCGCTTTTTATCAAATTTTTATACCTATAGCTGAATATTTGTTTATCTTCTGACATGGGGATTGTAAAAAGATATTTTGAACTTTCTGCTTGCAAGAAAAAAAAATATATATATATAAATTCCATTATTATAAATTATTATTTAATTACATTAAATCTTTTCAATAAATGTTTATATATCTTACAATCCAAGAATACCTATAATTGTTGTAACTCTTGTAAAATCAATTTAATCTCGTCGATCTCATAACCAAATACCAACTTGGTCTTACAAATACATTGATTCGCGCGTCTCGATACTTTGTTATGGAATATTTCGCAAGGAAGCATTAGTAGGTAACATTGCACTGGGGTAATAACAGCATGGCAAGTTGCAGTTGGCCATTTGGTTAGAAACCGGAAACCAAACTCCCCCGCCGCGGTGAGACGAAACGAAATTGGCGGAAGTTACGCAGCGAAAACGCCTCGCAGTGCCGTCGCCCATAAATCAGCCTCCCCGGCTGCCCTTTCGCTCTCCTCATCTTCCTACTCCCGTCATCCTCTCGACCTTTCTCTTCCTCGCTCTTATCTTCTTTTATATTATTCTCTCTTTCATTCTCCACAGAATCGTGGAGACGTATCCACTTGTTCGACGGAACGATCGATCATCGGCTGGAACTAGAGTTGGTGTGAGCGCAAACCCGATAGACAGACATCGTTCGGAATCGCAATTCTTGATATACGTGGAATTCTTAGTATTCATAAACCAATACTAATGATTATTCAGCGAATGCAAATATCTGTTTGTATTTGCATTGCGAACGAAGAAACAGCCGTGCTATCAACGTTAATAATTATGCTGGTACTCCATCGAGACGAAAGGAATATGAAGAGTAATAACGATATTACTTACGACTTTAATATATCGCGATAAGAAAGATAAGAAAAAAATATGCTCTAAAAACTACTCTACTAAAAAATAAATAATATGTAGTAATGAGAAAAATTTATGGTTAAAAATGAATGAACTAGAAGATTCTGATCATATTAATATATCAGAATTCTGATTATTTTAACTAAAATTGTAACAGATGGACAAACTAGAAAATTCTAATTTGTCCATTTTCAATCAGAATTCCAATGCGGTCAGACTCTTTTCAGCGCAGGTGTACGATTTATATATATGTATATGTGTGTGTGTGTGTGTGTGTGTGTGTGTGTGTGTGTTGTGTGTGTGTGTGTGTAAAAAATATCATATATAGATAAATAGAGAAAAATGAGAAATAATGATTTGTTAAAAAAAGGAACGATCGCTTAGGGATTAACATATAACTTCGTCGCCTTCACGCTATGAACCGAAATCGATAGTTCAAAATACTTGATTACATGATTGAACGAATTTCAGTGAGAATCCGCCATTTCAATCTTGAGAATGCCTAGTCATGAAAATCGAATTCGAGAAGTTAAAGAATTTTGTGGGTGTTCGCGCTCGATTGTATACCACCAGGTAACCGATTGCGTCATCACGTCTGAAATATGTTCGACCGATTACGTGGAGTAGCATGGAATTCTTTCCTCATGAAGCGGAAAAGACAAAGGGAATCGCTCTCGCGCGGTCTGATCTCCGTAACTCAAGGAACATGTATTCAAGACCTCTCCCTATAATAGGCCTATAAAGATCAACGAGTTCCTGTAAGATGATTCGTTATCCCCTTCACCGATGAATTTTCTTTTCTTTAAAAAAAAAAAAAACTGCGATGTACATATATCACGAATAAAACTTTTCATCGAACTATAAAGCCACGACGAGGAATGTTTCACAATGTACAGTCTCTATTCTGAGGTACAGTCGCACGTTTCACGAGCCTTCGGAAACTTTCGCCGACCAACTAATTAAGGCGAAGAGGAATTCGGTTTATTGCAATTTTGCTTCTGTTCGCGAATTTAATGACGTCGCAGTCTCGTCTATGACAAAAAGAGTAAAACACATGCTTCAGCACTTCTCCATGCAGCAATATAGCAGACACGTGTTTTTATTAAAATTTATACTTTTATCCTTTTGGCAGAAATAATAATTACTGCAAGAAAAAAACAATGCAAATGTAAAGAGTTACATTTTTAACGAAATTTTAATTTTTCTTAAACGTAGAATGGGATAAGGTAAAGTATATTTAAATACTCTTGTATGCAATTTACTCTTAGCTGTATTGTGCTCTAATATCGCAAAAAACACGAAAGAATTGGCGAACGCCATTACATTGATTTTTATCAAAAGTTCTTTCCTTGTACCGATTAATACCACAGCGGGATGCTATTATTGTTCCCGATTGCACTCGACTACGAGAGAGTAAAATGTCGATTGTAGTCGCGTACATGTTAAAGTCACGCATTGTGTGGAAAGTTTGGGTGTGAGTTCGACCAACTTCTCGATATTACATGTAACAGACGTAACTACTTCGCAAACAATGTTTAAGCACCAGACGGCTAACGTACAGGATCTACATGAAGCGGAGAGTGTCATACAACTGCTCATAAAGTACAAAAAAGGGTCCATTTATAAATGTTTATGTAAAACTGTATATTTTATAAAAATCGTGTTTTTTTTTCTACACGAGGTCATTAATTTTTTTGATACTTTTTTTATATTCTTTCTGCAACCTTTCAGCCTTCTTTCGCACTTTCTTAACAAAGCAAAATTTGAAAGAGCCTAATCTAAAAATTAAGATAAATTAATAATTTTTTTAATTATCTCTATTATTATATCCGATCATTAATTAATAGTTGTAAAAGCTGAGTTTTTTTGAGGTTAAGGTTAAAATTTTAATCATTGAAGCATTATAAAAGCAATCATATATAAAAAATTTAATCAATTTGACAGAAGCCGGTTTCTTCATGAAAAGTGTGTGCGAAGTTCTTTGCAAACACTACAGTTAAAGAGAAAAAAAATCGATTATTGTCTTGATTCTTGGTTATATTATACTTTTCTATTTTTAAAAGAAGATATTGAGAACTTGAATCAAAACTTCTACGATTCACGCGGAATTTCGGTCACAGGAATCAAGTTGTCGTGCATATGTGATGTCGAATGCGTGTCAAATACGTGGCTCGCATTAACGCGAGACACCTGCTTTAGGAAATTATATTTTTTCTTCCTTGAAAGCGTGAACGAAAAAATTAAAGTTATATTTGCATTGTTAAAGACATTTGGCGAGAACGCGCGGATGGAGCTCAATAATTATTGTGCAATTACACTATAATACGTGTAGGCGTGCATATTAGTGCACGCGAACGATCCGAGCTCTGTTCATCACTGTCTCGGTTACTCGTTTTCCCTAACGTCAGGGCGACCGCTTCGTTTAATCAAGGAATGTGTTAACTGATAAGTGCAGATGAGAGCGGGAGCTATGCACATGAGCGCGTGCGCGTCAATATTGTTTCCACGAGCGATGACGCAGCGCGTCGCGTCGTCACTCAAGTAAAGACAGTAAAAATTGCGGGGACTCAGAACTGAACGAGTTCAATTTCAAAAATTGATATACATTGATTGTGACATTAGTATATTATCTTTGTGAAATCGAAAGATTACGGAGGAGTTGAGAGACTGGAACAAAATATCGAAATTTTTCACCTTGATACTTTTGTATCTTTGCTTAACATGAGAAGATAAGAGAATCGAAACTGAAATTTTTCGCATGAGACATGTGTTTTCCGATTTATCACTATGTAAAAGAATAATAATTTTTTATTTTCTCCACGTTGCTGATTAAATTTAATCCTTAAATGCCATGGAAACAACGCACTTGGATGTAGCATACTCGATCTAATTGACTTATTATTTTTATAAAAATAAACATATATATAATTTTTTTCAATTAAACTGTTATTAAGAGAAACATAATGATATTAAGAAAATATATGTATCTTTATTAATAAAACAAACTATAAACAATAAAAAAAGCATTGGAAAGAAAAACTAAGTATATCGTACTGAAAAAGCATTTAAAGATTAAAATAGTAATTTATAATTAGATATTTATAATAAAGTAATTAAATAAATTTATTATATTAATAGAATTTATGACTTTTATTTATATAATAAAATTATTTAATTACTATACTCAGATAACAAAAATTTTGGAAAATGCAAACTATTTATGAGGAAGCACGTAAGATATATTTTCTTAGAATTCCATGTGATCTACGCATGCAGAGTTTAGAAACACGCAAGCGTGAGCGATTAGTTCTACGTTGTAATTGATAATATATTGATGTCGATGCTAGTAGTATCATTAACTTTGCGTCATCTTGCACTCTCGCATTATGCTACGACGTCTGCAGAGCTGACGTCTCTTTGATTTTGCCATTCATCCAATAATGAATAATCGCTTAATGACTGATACGTGAATAAAACAATCGATCCTTCATTATCATCTTTATCTTTGTACTCATCAAACGCGACTTTTCAGAAATATTCCCGGAAATATATGCGACATACTCGACGCGCGCATGAAAAATAACAGCCAACACGCTCGTTTCCTTCTTCTCGAGCGTATCTGTCGCGACCACCGCCTCTGGAACGACCCGTATAATCGGTCCACCTTTATCGCAGGGCGACGGTGGGCGTTGATATATTGCCAGCGTTTATTTTACTTTTTCGTGCGCTTAGCGTGCTGCAACAATGTGCGCGCGATGAAATTGCACCGTCGTCGGTCCGCGTTACGGTGGCTCGCGAGAGCGGATTGCTCTCCGCAAAGCGCGATTTTTCATGCGCACGTGGTACATACGATGTGGGTCTCGCGTTACGCACACACAGTCGAAGGGGTTATGCATTGCTCGTGTAAGTATATATACATATATATATATATATATATATATATATATATATGTATATATGTATGTATGTATGTATGTTGTATGTATGTATGTACGTATGTACGTATGTATGTATGTATGTATGTATGTATGTA
>NW_012130137.1:973295-977489 GCF_000143395.1 Atta cephalotes
GTAGAGTACGTCTACTTATTAGTAATACTCTACCCCCCCCACCCCCCACCCACACACACACACACACACAAAATCTATATATTTTTTATATGTTACATAATCCGTCAGGAAAACAAATGAAGAATTGAAGAGCTAATTTTCAAAATGTACGAGTTTTGCTTTTCTGGATTCTCATTAGAAATAACATAATCTCCGTCAGTTGAATGATTTAACGACGCATTAGCATGAGGCAACATTGTAAGAAAATTGTATTTTCTTACAACTTATTACAAGACGGATAATTACGTACGACGATAGATAAAGTGCTTAAGAATCTTGAGAAACGAAAGCAGTGAATTTAATCAAACTTTTCGCTCGCGTTTGCCTCAAAATGCAATTAATGTGAGTTAGCACTTTCTCCCTCCCATGTCCCCCTTTACCCCGTTATCAAGCGATGTGTCGCGGGTCACGCGAGCACGCGAAAACCGGCGTCTCCACATTGCAAAAACGCGAAACCGTCACACCGTCGTCGGTGCACGGCACCGAGTTCTCCACGCGATGCTTTAGCGACACAATGAGACATGAAAATAAAACGTAAGGGTAGAAAAGAAATTGCATTTCGATCCCGATGTCGAACCTTCTTTTTTGCCTTTTGAAATAAGGGCGAACGAACATGGAGGATGCACTCACGTGTTATCGTTGCGCAGCAATAAAAAAAACATAACGTCAGAATTCAGGTGGTGTGAAGCATATAAGCTTATTATACGAGTTTCTCTATTGAGAATTAAACGAAAAATCGCAACATATATTTTTTTTCTTACTTTTCCAGTTCATTTTCGTAGTTCATTGTTGCATATAGATCGAGAGGTATCAGGGTTGTCACAAATTCCTTCCTTTTCAGACAAATTTTCATTATTTTCTCTTTCCGTGATGTTTTCAATAATATTTTGAAATTTTTTGTATTTTAAATTTGATTTGGAAACCATCAAACATTTTGTTGAGGCAGCAATTTAAGACAGCAATGTAAATCATTGTTGTTGACAGTTCTTTCGATTTAATTGCTAAGTTGGTAATATTTCAAAACCGCGTAGATATAATGTACATATCTATATTAAACTTCTTTGAAGTCAGGAATTTTAATTTTCTAAAAAATTCTATAAAATTCCGTGACCTTCCTCTGACCGTTTTCAATTTCTCTAACATTTCCAATTTCATGGCAACTCTGAGTGTTTTGCGCGAGCAACTGATTTTTCGCGATCCTTCGTAGATTAATTACCTGTCATTGCGAACTTCGCGAACCGCTCCGTAATAATTGTCATCCTAATTTATGCGTTTCTCTCTTCCTCGTGGATTCGAGCGGGGAGACCGTTCGCAATATCGACAACTCGATGCGACTGCTCGCATCACCGCGGGCGATTGCGCGAAACGAGCACCAGCCAGCGGCAACTTTCGTGCCGCGTTTATGCCGTTTATGAGAGAAGTTCGTCGAACGCAGAATACGCGCGCGCCATTCCCTGCATGTTTTCCTCGCGACGCACGCACGCGAGATATGCCGCAAACGCTTGTTAAATCATAACCGTAATGGAGAGCGCATTGCATTACGGCCGAAATGCACTTTGGCAATCGGCTCGCGGCGGTAGAATTTTTTTTTCCTCACTTTTCACCGTTTTCGAGGCCTCGCCTAGCTAACAAAATTCTCAGCATAGACCCGATGCTTTTCTCATTGCGATAACCACAAAATACGATTTCAAACTCCTCGTGGAAACTCTCTCATCACGCGCGATTAAAAAATTACACTTTGAAACGCACAGGAAGATTTATTTAATGAAAGATGAAGTATTTTTTTTTTGCAGTTAAAAGCACGTTTCGAATATTTCTGCGCGATCTCCCTCTTCATATGCACTGTTAGCGATGGACGTCGCGCGGAGCGACATCCAGAATAAATAACAGGTTTAAATAGATAAAAAGCCAGTGGCACTTTTAGTTCCATTTCCGTTACTCGATTCGCGCACCGATTTGAGAACGATGCAATCTCATCGCGGGCTTCTGGGTTGCACCAGGCAGGAGGTCAAAGACCGCGGCAGACGTTACAGCCGTTTGAGACCTGGCGCGGCGACGTATACCTCCAGGTGCATCGCAAGTATTCTCGTCGCGAAATTATCCACGACAAGTCACGACGCCATTGTTCCGATTTTACGACACTGCTGATCCTTCCAACAAACGTGTCTCCTTTCGTGGGGCTTTCCCCGAAAACGGGAATGCGGCGAATACTAATACGATAAATTTAAAATAGAAAGCGGCGAGGGAATTCTCATGATAATGCATAAACAAGTGATGCGGTCATTAAATTTTTTTGCGATATTAAATAAAGCGTTTCTGGTAATAAAATAAATGTGAGAAATCCAGAACATCCTCCGTACAATGTAATATTTGTCGAGGAAATTATTCGTATGCTTCATTATAAAATGATAAAATTTGCACCCCGTGTGAGCTTTTAACTTCGACATGTGAATACATATAATTCGAGATATCTCGTTTTCGACAGAACGCGAGTTTTAAAGCAGATAGTAAACGGATGTAGGTATTCCATACGTGTATTCGGGCAAATTATTAATGGTAGAATAAATCTGCATGGAAAGATAATCAGTAAAAAAAATCTAGTCATCAACGTGAATCGTTCTTGAATATTTTGCTCGATGTAATTCGCAATGACACACAATATACGCTCATCGATGTAAAATGTAAGCAAAATAAATCAGGAATTTTTCTTCGCGTTGGAAGAATAAAAAAAACCATACAAAATAAAAAAGATATACTTACTAATGCGCAATTATTTAAATCGGCAGTATGTCTCGGTTAAAGTGCAACAGGTTGTGTTGACCTCTAATGTTTCTCAGCGCGAAACGAATTTAGGAGAATGATTAATATCCACGATTGACACAAGTTAGCATATTACGATTATTTACACTGGCATTATTTGCACAATAACTCGTTGTCGGCGCGATTAAAAGTTATGTCCAGCCCAGTAATAATGCATTCGCACAATCATCTCGAATCAATTACGGTGTAGAAATTGGTTGCAACCGGAAGCCGAGAGTGGTATGTTGTCACGTTGGTGTAGCATAATTAACACATAGAGTTGCTTACAAAACACAACGTGTATAATCTTCGTCGACTTCTTTCGACACGATGCGCGGTATGCTCGAGGAATTTTGTAATTCTCCAGTTTTTTTTTTTTTTAACTAGATATTAAGCGAATATACAGGAGCGACGATATTAAGAGCGCAAGGAGAGATTAGAGGGAGATAGCATGGTGCTGCGAGCTCGATTTTCCGTTACCGAGATTGCAAACTTTCTGCATTTATAAAACAGTCCGTGTGCAGCACTGCGCATGCTGGTGTATGTCGAGAATTTTCTTCACGAGGCTATCTCTTCAAGGCTCTTTCTTCGTTAAACAATTCATAGTCCAGAGGCTTGCCAAGAGCTGCGTCACGTGTTATTTCACTCAATCTCTAATCGTCATTCATTCAATTACGTTCTACAGATCACCGTTCGTTCAAGGCAAATTTGCTTAAATCTATCATCCAAATTTGATTTCACATCACGAAACATCTTAATACATCAAAATCTCGATCATTTATTTCCTTTGTTTCTCATTCGTAGTTTTGGCAACTTGTATATATGTTTCACAATAATTAACACTCCAACACTTTCAATCACTCATAATTCAAAAGGTCTACTTTTTATTTCTGCACTAAACTGCACTACATAAAACATCCCAATGTCAAATGTACATCAATCTAACTTTAAAGTTCCAAAAGTTCCACTGGTTCAGTCAAAGAAAATAGACTCAATGATCATTAACATCCTGACGTTCGCGTTGACGAAAGATTCATACCAATTCGCTCGAGGAATTTACGGATAGCGAGGGACACTCCACAAGTCCACACGTCGACAGTGCGAGCGCGGTCACTGCCGGTTATTCGACGGTTAACGTACCGGTTGGCAGCCGGCAAAGAGCGGCTTGGCGCAGTCGTATAAAGACTCCTCCGACTGAAACGACGAACCGGCACGACGGCACGACGGCGCGGTGCGACGCGACGCGACGCAACGCGGTTAATCGTGTGCGCCGTGTATCCGTTTACACTCCGTGCGTGTCGCATCGTGTCTCTCGCTCCCTTTTTTTTCACCACGCCACTCTCTCTCTCTCTCTCT
>NW_012130137.1:979742-1005568 GCF_000143395.1 Atta cephalotes
AACACGTTCTTTCACTAATAGCGGCCTCACCATAAGTATTTGAGAGCATTCGATGAACCTCAGCCGGAGATTTCTTCATATTGAAGCAAAAAATTAAAACCTCCCGCAAATGACGAGAATTTGGCTCGTAAACTGACATTTTCAATCGAGAATAACTTTATGATGCAGACACAAATCGACTAATGTTTCTATGGGGTTATGTTGACAGATGCCCAAGTTTATTGTATGACGTCTATGATCTATTTATTTCGACCACCACTTACCGCTAAAGCCATCTATAAAACGGCGGAAGCAAAGTTGTACACCTAATAAATTATTCGATAAATATATACTCGTAAACTTTTCGCGCCGTTTGAGCAGTTTTATTGACGAAGCAAACTTTTGTTATCGACCCTTCGTAGACACTTTTTTGCCCAGCCTAAATTTTTTTACTTGTTTATAGGCTTTTAAAAAAATCTAAAAAAATTCAGAATTACTTTCCAACATCTCTATTATATTACCAAATAGTTATTTAACTGAAATGTTAAAATTTTTATTTAATAAAAATTGAAATTTATGCCAAGAAATTTGAGTGAAATTTCGGTTAAAAAAAATCCAGTAATATATGACTACTGAAGGGTAAAAGATAATATAATCATCTATAGAACAAGTCTAAACTCGTAATAAATAAAGAAGCTGTCTAAATAATCACAGACGTTCTATAATCTAATTGTTAACTTTTAATTTTTTACCCTGCGGTGTTATTCATCGCTAATTTCTGTATAAAAGATGCAATGCACATTAAAAAGGTGTAAATGGAAAATGTGCTACCGCGATCGCCGAGGATAGTCATCGAGAAGATAAGGAACGAGGAATAAGGAATGCAAACATTCCGAGGTTGTCCGGCAGCGGAACGTGTTCCACGAACGAGGCACTAACGATAAAACGAGCAGCCTCTTCCGCCGTCAGCCTTTTCCCTGGCGGCGAGAATGTCGATGATCTCGATCTGCAGATTCAACGCAACGCGTGCACTCGACCGCGGCGTTAAGATCGCGAAGGAAGGAAGGAAAGAAGGAAGGAAAAGGAATGCACATAGGACACAAACAGAAAGTACCTTTAAAAGACGAGTAAAGGCACGCGCACTTACGCGAATTAACTTCTAAAAAGCTTTTATCAAAACGCATTGATTCTTTTTATGGTAGTTTAATACGCTTGAGTTTAATTCAAAGTTCTTTCATTGGTTTTATCACTTAGAAATTATTCTATATTTATTTATAAAAGCTTATCTTTGAAAATTTGAATTGATTAGAAGAAATGATTAACGATTAAGACTGAAGACCTCTAACGTTACTACATATATATATATATATATATGACTTTACGTGAATTATACTTACTAAAAAGAATTTCTGTCGATTCAGGATAGAGAACTGGTCAGGTTTCTACTCGAGTGTCTCCAGAACTGCAACCGACGCGCGTTGCAACCGGCGGAGAATACGAATTAGCGCGAGGGGTCGAAAGAGAAGGGGAGGCAGCCGAGGCAGAAG
This sequence comes from Atta cephalotes, assembly GCF_000143395.1. Lineage (NCBI taxonomy): Eukaryota > Metazoa > Arthropoda > Insecta > Hymenoptera > Formicidae > Atta > Atta cephalotes. The sequence goes on from NW_012130137.1 coordinate 981,269, forward strand.
ATCGATTCGGCTCCGTCGGGGCACGTTTATTTGACGCTTCATCCCCATGGTCCCCGCCACCGCGGATTTATTATCCGAGCTTGACGCGCGACAATCCTCCCAGAAAGACGCGCTCTTTACGTTCGTCCGATTATCGTTTGATTCACTAACGAGTGAAGCGATAATTAAAAGCCAGCATCACGAGAAACGGCATAATTCCAACGTATCTAAAAAATTGCTAAAATTAAATTTCAATTTTTTTATATTATATTTCATAAATTAATGACGTATTACATGAATTAGAAATTGTATTTAGTGTTACGAAAGTGTATATAATATCAAAGAATTATTAGACGGAAAGAAGTTTTTTTGTTCAAGTTTATCATGAAAATATAATAGTCATGGGATAGCATTGTATTTCGGAGAATTTTTTATGTAAATCTCTCTCATTCGTTAATAAAACTACAATAAAATATAAAATAAGCCTAATTAAATTTACTGAAGTGCATGGTAAAAATCTTTAAAATATTATATTGTGTCACAACTACTATATTTTAAGAGAAATTTCTCTCCGTGTACATTCTTTTTTTACATTTTGATCTGTTTTGTAATATAAATCATATCTCCAATAGTGTAAAAATATAGTATTATTATTATTTTATATTCTTGCAAATCCGGATCAGAATAGAACAGAAATTAGAACACTACATCTGCTTCTTTTTTAAAATCCCTTTAAAAATAAAGTCTTTTTATATAATGTGATATCTCCTTCCGATCTCTTTAGTTAACATTTATCTATTTTTATGCAACACAATATCACGATATACAAGTAATTTTAGAATTGTATTCTTGGTATCATTTAATTACGAAATCGGTTCATCAGAGTTTTTACGTTGCGTGTTGTCCTATGATTATGCCGCGTGCCGACGCCCTTCTATAATCACGAGTTAACTAAATATTCATGAATCTCGTTACAATGTACTTACGATGACGACGAAGAGGAATACCGATTTAACAGCGCGTATATTTCCACACGCGATGTGTAAAGATAAACTTGTACTGCAAACAAATCTGCCAGTGATACAGTTTGACTTGAATATTATGTTATTGGTAAAATGGATTCTCTTGTTATTTTACTATTCAATAAAATCAAAATGTTGTCAAACCGCTATTGATATCTTTACATTATACTAGAAAATAATAATTAATTAACATTTTCGTTAAATAAACATTGTTGAATAGCGAGATGTAATGATGTTATTCAACGGATTTTTACTTGAAAGTGGCGACATCACAATGATCATCATAATTTTTCGCTATTGCCTCGCGATATTTTTTAATAATTTAATAATTAAGACACCACCGAGTGTCGTTAGTGTTATATGAAATAATAATTTGGGGAACAATAGGAACGAGCACGAACAATCGAGTTCGCGTTCGCTCTCAATCACCGTTTACGCTACAACGAATCTATTCGAAATCCATTCTCTTTCTCTTTCTCTCTCATGCCTACATATAAATGCACCTTAAAAGGCTGACATCCGAGGCGGATCGCTCGCACTCACGACAGGTGCGCGGAGTAGAGAGGGAAGCAACGGATTAATTAATAGGCAGGACAACCGTAATTAAGCTTAATTAGCTCGGTCGTTAGTCAGTGTGTTTATATAGTGTGTTTGTGAATATCGGTCGCCTCGAACGCGCCGCATCGGGAGTCATCATTATCGATGAACGGCCGTAGTGACAAAAATTCGCTCGATTCCGTTACGCCGTCGCGCGCGGCAATGTTCGAAATTTTATTATCCTGTACGCGAATACTACATGTATCTCGCGAGATCGTTCGTTGTGGAATCTCCCGCAGCGGTATCTTCCGCGCAATGTCATCCGCGTCCTGAAAATGTCATCCGACAAAGAATTTCTCTCTACACATTTATTTGTACATGGACAATTTTTGCGGAAATATCGAAATACAGAAATACGCGCGATGTTTTACGATATGCACTGTACAATAATTAATGCAATTTCTGTAAATAAATTAAAATATGTGAAAACATGAAGATTCATTTAAAAAAAGACTCCCCCCATTTCACCATTTTTTATTTTTATTAGAAAAAATATCCTATCTTTTATTTGTTAAAAATGGCATCGTTGAAATCCGCAATGATACTTTCACGAATATATAAAATATACGTATATATTTTTTTTCGAAAGCGATTTTTTTTTTATTTTAATTCGTTTCTGCATAATCGCCTTAAAATTCGTCGTTTATATATTTAAAATATAATTTTCTGTTTTATTATTCGCATAGCGAATATGTAAGCACAACAAGGATATTACCGTAAATGAAAACTAGCACGGCTGACACCTTATAAAGCATATCTCAACAATCTCAGATTGAGAGACTAATGTTGATATGATATTGCGAAGATTGCATGGAGGTGCAGTAGAATTATAGACTATAGAGCAACATCTAATAATCTACGCTAAACTCGAAAGCTCGTTTCCGGCAACACGCGTTCCATTGGATGATCAAGAGACATACACCACGTATATGAAAGAAGTACATAAATATTTATTACGAATAAGTTATTAATTGTTGCCGTCTAATTCCTATCCGTAAAAGTCAATGAGTTCCGATTCTTGTCGACCAATAGCTTTGAAAATTAAGTACAAGTTCATGCCAATCTAAATCAATATTAGGATAAATGAGAAAAAATAATTAGAATCTTGCCATCAATTAAAGAAAGTCAACGTTGGCTCACGCTGCTGAAATTATATTCTAATTATTCGTAAATGACGTCAAGCGAATGAAATTCAACGAGTGAAATTCGAGATCGGTCTCATCGTTGATCGACGTAAACTATTTCGGTTTTCTTCCAAAAATAAATTGCAGCGATATTGCGCGAAAGCAAAACCTCTCTCTTCACTCTTACATAATTATCGCTGTATTAAATAATTGAATCACAAATCGAGGCTGCAATAGGAACTCTAGCAGCGAGCGTTAATGCCTTATTTAGCGAAAATGGAAGTTTATCTTCACTTCAAAATATCGACTGATTCCCCCCCCCCCTCTTTTTCTTTCTAATTGTATAGTTAATTATTCTCGCTATCCTTTTCACATCAACTGCAAAATGAGATTTTAATGAAATCAATCTCGATTATATCAAAGAGTTAACGAAATTAGAAGTGTATCTTCCGTTTACAAAATCATATAATTGCAAGTAATGATTTCCCTCATTAATTTTGACTTACTGGAGTAATAATGAATTATATGTATATATCTTATGTCTTATTCCACAGATACGACATTTTGCGACGTAAATCGAGCTTTTCAGTTTTTCATACTTTTCGTCTCTTTCGTCACAAATATATATTATCGAGAAGTCCCTTTCTTTTTTCCCTTGGGATGCATGCGGTAAACGCACGGTTCTCGCGTCCCATGGCTTCGTCTCATCGTCGTCGTCGTCGTCGTCGTCGTAAATAAAATGGACGCGGAGACCAGCGTGCTGATCGTGCGGTACCTTGAATAAGTTAGAAGGGCTCGTTCGCGCGCGCGCTCGATCGATAGCCCCGCGGGCTTGAAAGCCCGAAATGTCGACGACGCGCGTCGCGTCGCGTCACATTGCATTGGCTGCTCGCTTGTTCGTTCCTTCGTTCGTTTCTTCATTCGTCTGGCGAGAACGTTCTCTTCGAATGGACGAACCGAATGGATCCGGTCTTAAAAGCACGAAACGCTCTCTGGAAGCCACTCAGCGTGATTTCTCTGGGCAAACCAGTTTCGCGCAGGCTGGCCGAGCGATGCGACGCCGTCGTCTTCTCCCTCGGATTCCGTTGGTGCCAGAGTTCTCGGGCCCGGGGAGGAAAAAAGAAACGTTTTGGCAGCCGAACGAACGAGTGGTCAGCCTCGTCCCAAATATCAGGCGGCGCGGCGCGGCGGGGCGGGTCGATAACGCGAGACGCTTCGTTCCCGTTCGTTGTTGCCAATGCAATCGTCCGCTCGTCCATTCGTTCGATCGTGCGGTATTTAATGCAGGAAAGGGAATATATACGGGTCGCTCCCCCGGTCGGAAAATATTTCGATGTTCGCTTCCAGTGGAAATGATGAAGTTGTATATAAGCGTCTAGTACGTTTTCGCGGTGATCGAAATTAATATACACGAGGTATAAACAGCGGAAAATTTGTATGTTAATCTCATAATATTAATTTCCAATAATACAACGATATCGAAATATATCGATATAGTGATTTTTAAATGACTTGGAACAGTTAAGTCTTTTAAGAGAAAGATCTTTAAAGTTGTATTTTCTTTCCCGAGTTAATCCATCACTTAAAACATTGAAAAGCACAATATATGTGGCTACAGTTACCTTGTTCTAACACTACGGAGAGTTGGATAACAATAATAAATCTCTCTCTATGAAAAGATGAGAGTCATAAATACGATGAGCCGTAAACATCATGAGCCATAAACACATGATTACGATATCACGATATCAATTGATGCAGCACAGCGTTATTATGACATACTTACATTACAGTATGTAATAATATAGTTGCTTACATTACAGTATATAATAATATCACTTTTTACAGTGATAAGTAAAAGGAAATTCGCTTTTGTCGGTAGTATAAATTACTGCGATTAAATGCAATTTAATTATAATGCAAACCGTGTATCAAATACGAACAAATTTGTAACGACGATCGATTTCCCCCTTTATACATGTTGGCGAGTTTATCCGTATTGCATCTGGGATCAAAATCCGCGGAGAAAAATTAATGAATGGTATATACGTATTCACGCGCGGAATTAAATTCAATTTTCATCAATATCCGCACGAGTGAATTATGTGAAACGAAAATATAATTTTATTAACAGTAACACTTTTCATCGTGTACCAAAGAAGAATTATACGATATTAACGAAAATGATTGAATTAAAGTCAAATTTTTCTCGATAGTCCTTATAATCCAGAATATGTATACGATAAAAAATATTTCGTATTTGTGTCGGAAACGATCCACTCAAGTTAATCCACTTCTTGTTAAACTTTTGTGTTGAATATTTTAACATATCCGAATGTTAATTTAATGTGATTATGTTATTTATAGTTTGTGTTAAATTGATATTCAACACAATGTTTTTTTAATGTCAAAATAATATAATTTATGAGTAAGTGCATAAATAATATAAAAATAATATGTTTTAAAACGTAAATTCTAAGATAAATGAATAAAACGTGTTAATTTAACATATCATAAATATTAATTTCATTGACAAAGAATGCTTTCATGATTTGTTTACAAACTATGTTAGTATTACTTTTTTTGTGTGTATCTTCTTAAATAATATTTGTGTTATCTTTTAACATATTCATTCTTGTGTTAAATTAATGTGCATAAATTTGAGTAGATCGTTTGGGACACATGTGAAATATGTTAAACTTAACACAATTTTTCAACGGTATCTTTGAATTTTTATCAGATATACAAATAGATATATATTTAAACGATATTTCGACGTTTTTTTTTTATTTACTATTCTCGCTACGCCGAGGATATCGTCGAAAATCGATCGCAGAGCCTCGGGGCAATGAGAAGGCCGCTAACGAGAGCCAGGAAACTCGTGGCAAGAAAATGAGCGAACGTAACAGCAAGAAAACAGGTTGGGAATATCGCACGGTCTGACAGGGGGCTTTACGTGCGGTGCTGCTGATTACGGGCGCGATCGAAGCTCCGGCATATCTGGCAACGCGCGGTGCATCTCGTAATCGCGATGCACCGCCAGTTTTTGCGACGCATCTAACGCGCGAGCGAAACGGTGGCACGATTTCACGCGCATGCAAGAACGTGCGTACCGTACGTAGCTCTTACTCCAATACATACGGGGTGTTCCGACAGGCCTGAGAAAACCTCGACCAATGCACGATGGAAACGATAGCCTCTCTGAACTGAATAAAAATGTCAATAAAATATCAACAAAGATCGGTGCGAACAGCTTATCACGCACAATTATGGGAGAATGTAAATGAGCTATTTGTAGACCTTCAAGGATGAAACTGAAGTAAAGCAGATAGAAAAAAAAAAGTCTTGTTTACATTCAATTTTCTGAGAGCACGTTTCACAAACTCAAATTTACAGCCTATTTATTAAATTTACATAAGGATTGTCTTACATAAGGAATGATAACATTATGAAACGATGGAAGACGAATTTCTGCAAAGATGTGGTCGAATTTGAATTCATTGAAGGTGCTTTATAAAGTTCGTTGGGTAACGTTATTACGGAACAATCTGGTTATGCCGGATTCTCCGGCAATGGCCTCTCGAATCTTCCACGAGGAAGCAAAGCATCGCATGACTTTGCGTTGCTCAGAGTATATTACGCCGAAACACGGCCGCATAAAAGTTTCGCGCCGCTGCTCGCCGCTTTACCGCTCATACCCTGCAACGCTCATCTGCGGACGCCACTTTCAATTCTGATAACAGGGGAATGGCGTGCTTACATCCGCAAAATGCAACGCTACCATCTTTAATGTATATTGCGCGATATCAAACATTATTTGAGAAGACTACTTTTAGAATGACTAACGTAGATATAAAATTCATTATATGTTTTTCTTTTGATATCGTTTTATCCGTCTAACGCGTATTTGAGGAAAGGATATAAATTTGCTCAATGTTGTTACGCATTAAACCTGTATAATGAGTCTATAATTAAATAAATATAATAATGAGTCTAGAATTAAATTAATGGATCTAATTTTAAAATTGAAAAATCTACTTTCATAAATATAACAGTCATTTGTGAAAGTAGCAGTTAAAAAATTCTAAATTTTACGTTCAAAAAAATATAAAGATTTTCTCTTTAACTATATATTATTTCAAAATAATGTTTCATGGAGTAATTAACTTATTTATTTCAGTCTTTTTATACAGCTAGAATATATGTGGCATAAGAAATATTAAATTAGAATATTATGCTATTTTTCATCAAAAATATATATTAAAATATATATTAAATTTCTAAAAAGAGAATAACTACAAAAACATATTTCCTGAAAATATTTACTTTATAACAAAATGTGTTGATTAAAGTATGGATGCAATGCACAAATTGGATGTACCATTATTCATACGATATATTCTATAAAGGCGCCAACTGTGCGATATATTTTCGAGATATTTATTCATTTCGAACGACTTTACCTGGCGAAACTCGATTTTATTGCTGCGAATGATCCTTATAGGGCGGACACACTATTCACAAGGACTCGTCGTGTCGAGAGATGTTCGCGAAGCGTAACGAGAAGTCGTCGGAGCGAGTCGCCCTGTCTTCTTGTAAGAAAAAGAAGAAAGGAAAGGATGGAAATCCGCCACTTCCGTCCAATCGTTACGAGCTCTTGCGTTCGCGGACGGTGAAACTTCTTGTTACTCAATCAGTATGCAAAGAGTGTTTAACGAAGAAGTGCGCCGATTTTTGCGTCATGCCGCACTGACACTTATCGATTATGGAAACTGATTCGTTGCGAAATTCGATGACGAGTTTCAGAATGAAATTTCGATGCGTGAGCAAATTTTTCATTCTCGTTAAAGTCAACTCCCGATTTCTTTGAACTGAACATATATTCGATACTCGCTCGAGGCTAGGTCATCAATATTAGATATTCGCATAATTGATTTATCGTGCCGAGTCATTATTTCTATTATTAAACATTATTGTCAAAAGAGTGCCTGCGCGAGAAAAACGAACGTGGCCGAAGAAGCCGCTCATTTATCGCGAGCTGCCGCATTTTAGATTTTATCACCGTAATTACAGATCCTCCTTCGGCCGGTATTTACCGCGCTTTTTAGGGCCAGTAGTAAACGAGTAAATAAAACTTTTACGGCCATATCTGGCGGCACCTGCACACACGGCAGACTCGCAGCGACGAATAACCGAAGATTGTACGTGCGTGCGTGCGTGCGTGCGTGCGTGCGTGCGTGCGTGCGTGCGTGCGTGCATACGCGCGATGACGCCAGTAACGCGTACGTGTCTCGCACTGCGAACGAATCGAATGGCGTAAAACTCGATTCCGTTACCTGCCTATCCTCTCTCTTTCTCTCTCGTTCTGATCCGCTCTTCTCCTCTCCCCCCCTTCCCTCTCCCCACTCGTATCCCTCCTCTTTTTGTGGACACGCGGCGGATACGTACAAACGTACACACGCACGCATATACAGAGATACCCGCAGAAACGTCGCCGTGCCACGATGACATTCGTTCGGCATCATTTCATGAATAAAGCCCGATTTAGCTACGAATTGTGAATTCATTTCGAATAATAAAGTTAAAATGTGATGTGCTTTATTCTAGAATCGTTACTTCCAAATTTGACGAATCTAAATTAGCAGATCCTGTATATGAAATATTCAATATTTTTTGTTAAATATTGCAAAGAGACATATTTCAGGGAATCAGAATTGTGGTTATACTCTTACCTACTTGGAGAGAGATAATAGAATTTTTGGACCACATATTCCGTGAAAAATATTAAATACATAATTTTTAAATACATAATTTTTAAAAATAAATATAATATCTTCGTTAAACATTAATTGTATATTGATACTTTATCATAATTTTAACGTTGTGTGCTTAAACTGTTAACACAGCATTAACGTTGGAAGATGAACGTTATGTTCTTAATGAGTCTTTTGTCTGCGATGGTGATTTATCAAAATGATTACGTTGAAATAATGATTAGTTGGTTAGGTGAACAGTTGCGCTGAACTTGATCTAATTTGCCTAAGACATTGACGCATATATCCTACACATTTTGAATGCGATCGCGTATATCGGATAGCTTGACAACCGCTGTAAGTTCATTATCCTCCTGTCACCGGTGATCTGACCGAGATAACAAAATTGTGTCGAGAACGTGGCGGTCGAGCCTCTAATGATCGATTATGTACGGTTAACGGAGCGATTTTACATCATTATTATAGATATAAGACTCATTTATTTGTTTTTTTTTTTCGTGCTCAAATCGTTTTCGATTTCATCGAAAAAGGAGAAGAAACGTTTCGTGCGCCATTGAAATTTTTACCGCAAATTTTCATGATGATGGAGAAAGGTGTCCTTTGCTCGATTATCCACGATCAGATTAGGCTTTAATAAACCACGAGCACATTTTGTCTTTGTTGTTGAAGATTGTCTAACTTATAGGAATCCCATAACACAGATCGCTCTTCAATGACGTTCACTTTAACAAACGTCCCGTATGTAATTTCTCTGAAATGCTCTCACATCACGGAAACTCGATCTCGATCGGGACGATTTACACGGTCCGCCTCTATGAAGATAGCCGGACATTGTAACTTCAGGCACATGGCTACTTATTATAATTTGTTACACGCGCATTTACATATAAAATACACATAATAAAGACGCGCGTTCTTGTACTTATTTAATTGCCGCAGAAAAAGAGTTAAGACAGAATTAGCAATTTTCAGACTTAAATATTCAACAGTAAAAACCATATCATATTTAATTCATCGCGCTTTTGTTTTATTAACATTTTACTGCGAATTATTCGAAAATTTAAAAAAATTATATGTGATAATGAGGAAAAGTATATATTTTTATACATATTAAGATGGAAAATTTACATCATATTCTCGTGCAAGACTGTATAAATGAAATTGCGAAGAATAATTTGAAAATGAAGTTTAACATTCCATAATTCTGCCCCACTTTCACTCACTTCAACTTACTTTTCTAATTCAGCGATTGTTCTGTTGATTCTGGATTTCGCTATATTTTCTTTGAAACGTAAATCTTTAGCTTCAATTTGATCGGATCTGCGTGCCTCGGAATTAAACCAAAATAGATACGCGAAGGCCCCGTGTCAGCGCTGCGACGAAGAATGAATTTAACCGCGTTTATACACAAGCGACATAAAACGACAGAGCGGCCGCGAGTTCGCCGAACGTACACGGAAATATCTCGTGTCTGTTCGTAATATCTATTACAAGTGTCGTACGTGTACATAATAATTCTTCTGAAATGCACTCGCGTCACGGAAACTCGGAATTAACCTGGATAACGGCGAATTCACGAGCCTCGACACCGACATCGATGCCGACGTCGACGCCAACGCCGACGCCGACGCCGACGCCAACGCCGACGCCGACGCCGACGTCTGTCCAATCCGGATAATGAAACCGCGTATGTGCGGAATATCATAGCACGGCTCTTCGATTATTACATCGGGCGAATTCCAAATTTCTCGTACATATCTCCCATCCGACGCATCGAAAACTCACCTCCCCCAGTGCTCTAGCATTCACCCGAACGTATCGACCCGACCGCATTCGCTGTGCAATACTGTGCATACGTACATCGCGGCCGTCATCGCACACCGTCGCGAAATGATTGCGCGCGGGAGCAACCCTCTCGTTACGCGTTAAAATCGTTGCGGTAAATGTGCACGAGGCGCAACGTTAAAATCACATGAGATGCAAACTGCAGCAGGGAAGCGTTAGTCCGTAAACGTATAGAAATACCCGCGCTGTCACTGTCAAGTCAATAATTACTGAATTACGGACTGACTTTGTCATTTTTTACAACTGTACGACGATGCGAAAACTAATGTTTCTCTGGAGATCGACTGGTTATCTTACCGAAGATCGCAGTATTCTGCCAGTTATTACCTCTTTTTAAAAACAAAAAAAAGGCATTGAATCTGGCTCTCTCATCGAAGAGATTTCTTTTCAAAATCGATGAAAAATGAACGCGCATTTAAAAAAATCATTAAAATTTTAAGCGATTAGCTGGAAATTTTTTTCATCCAGAGATTCATTCAAATAGCCGGAATCTTCTACTAAAAACTGGAGAGGTGGTAATACATATCTATTTTTTTCTTTTTCCTCGACATAACATGAAAATTCTATCGAGGCGCACTTCTTATACGAAAAAGACGATTTTATTGAAACATCTAAAAATTAAATAAGATATATATATATATATATATATAAAATAGATCTGAAAATAATTTTATTAGACTACTAAAATAATTATGTAGAACGCTGAAATGAGTTGTCAAAACTTTTTGCAGCGTTATCATCAATACTTAAGCGTTCTATATATAATTATTTTGATAATCTAACAAAATTATTTTCAAATGTGTATCTATATAGTTAAATTTTTAGATACTTGAGCAAAACTATTCTTTACATGTATTGTTATACGCGAAGCGCTAAAACGAGCACGTTCGACGTGGCCTTATATCCTGCGAGCATTTCCTCTCGCTACTGCGAAACTGAACACGAGAGGAATTTATTGACATATCATACACGGTGCGCGTATGTTACATAACTTGATGTATGTATTACCGATACATATACGGAATGTCCTGCCACACTGATGTCTTTTTAACCATTTACGTGAAAGAACAAATCTCGACGAAATGTCGAAACGCCAACAATAAGACAAATATTTATTCAACACAAATATTTATTTAACATAAATATTTATTGAATAGAGAAAGGTCTAAAAGATTAAGTTTTAAAAGTGTTTTTCTCGTAACTCGTTTTTCGATCAATTTCAAAAAGCTTTAGCGCTGAGATAAATATTTAATAATGCAAGATATTTGACAGAGAGGTATTTAGTAGCAAAAACTGCTGTTCGCAACGAACAAAGAACGAAAAATCGTTAAAATCGCGCTCAAAATACACGATTTTAAACACGCTGTTAAAATTTAACCCTAAAACGCTCTGTATGATTTACAACCGTTGCATTTTCGAACGGGTGTGCAATATTCGGACGATGTAAGCGGACGGTGCAGCGATGAATTATGAAAGTGATTAGTTATGCTCGTCACAGATGCTACCTCGGTAGATAAAGAGCGGTCTCGCTTCCTCCCATTCACGCACACGAGCTTCCACAAATGCACAATTCGATTTTCACGTAACCACTAGGATCAATAGCAAGTCACACAACTGAGATCTCTTACTTATATAAATTGTATTATGACGCAGAAATATCGTTTGCGCTTTCGCGATGTTTCATCGTCAAATTCAAACAACAGAGAACGTTCCTTGCGATCGATATATTTTACTATTAAAATTATCACGAGTTAGCTTTCAGCCTACAATCGTTGGCAAAACTGTGGAAATCAATTAGAAATCAGTTTTTTTAGTTTGAACGAATTTCTATAGGATTTCAGAACAAAGTGAACAAAATACAGTTTGTTTTTTGAAATTAATAATGTAGATTTTGCTATTCCGGGGATTATGTTTCAGGTCAGAAAATTCACGGAATTGAAATTCGAACTCTGAATTATAACAAATATTTGGATGATAACGAATTAAATAGGTAGTATTTATGTAGAGTTTGTAAGATAGTTGTAGTGTTACTCTCAGAGCTCTTATGCGTGTGTATGTAGATGTATGTAGATCTATATGTCACATCTACTGGCGATTTTTAGACACTCCCTTTATAAAGACAGCGGGATTAACGAGATTAAGTGCAACGCGCATTCGCTGTAAAATAGGAGGATCAACGTGCACCATATTGCACCACGACACGGAAACCGGTATAAATACCACGTGGCTTGAGAATCCGGCACGCGGTAAACGGACTTTCCCGGCCGCGCGTACGTGTGTGTGTGTGTGTGTGTGTATGTGTGTGTGTGTGTGTGTGTGTGTGTGTGTGTGTGTGTGTTGTGCTGCACACGCATAGCGTATACGCGCCAACATAAAACGCTGAATCTACATACGAATTCACGGCGTGTTTTCCGGGAGAGTTATCTCAATTTATCTCACGGTATTGCGTTATAATACCTGCTTTTCTATCACAAATTCAACTCGCTTGACAGATTCTCGAGGACGATCGACTTGCCGAGAATTATTGAAGGTTCGAGTTCCTGCAATAGCTTGCGATGCAGCGAAATCATAGTAATGTCTTTTCCTCGTACGTGTTAAATCCGTCATTTCATAACGACGTGCTATGCCAAGCTATATATGCAAAACTAATGGATTCACTCTGGCGTCATATAATAGCTATAGATAACTTTAATCGTATCGCGTTAAGTAATATAGAACTGAGTGACATTTGATAGAATTTTCGTAATAGCGCAGATTTATTTTGACTTTCATGCTTCCAATTTCCGCGCTATTGTATCCTCGGTATAAATATTATTTAATCTCACATTTGCATAACGCGATTATAAGTAAAGTTTGTACTTACGCTAAATATGGAATTCGAACTGACAAATTTACTCTGTGAATTTGGATCGAGGATACATTTTATTTCGCCGATAAATGTTCACGATTGATGTTCCATCATAATGAAAAGTAGAAAGAAGAAAATGCGAATATTCGATCATTTGCAGTATCGCGGACCAACCGGAGTGCGTCATCGACCATTCCTTCGAACGATGAGAAAGATCATTGCGAAAACGCGCACGCGCCTTTTCAAGTCCTTCGAAATGATTGAGGCTTTCTTTCATTCTTAGCTCGCTCCTAAATCAATCTACAGTTAAATCCGACACAACGTCAGACTTTTCCATAGCATTTCCGCAATATGCTGGCCTTCCCTACCATCTTTTTCTCTTTTATGTTGCAACGATAGTCGTAAAAGATAGAGAAAATTTCAAATCCTTATTGAGCTTGTAGAGTGAAATGAATGAATAGTTTGTAAGAACGTGACTTCAATAGAAACTGATGTATTTTTACATACAATAGAACGACAAAGAGCTAAAACGTTCGTCAATCTAAATCAAGATGTCAAAATACAGACGTATCTGTAATCTTAAATGCCAAGCATTCTGTAATCGTCAAAATGATAAGATGGCGAAATAAAGATGACGTTAAGTACTTCGTCTCATTCTTATTTTCATGTTTCGTCGTTTCTATGTCTTTACCACAACGCGATATTATCACGAGCTAAAAAACCGAGAGAACGCATAAAAAACGAGAATATCGTCGTTGCAATTTGCAATGCGGTGTAGCGAACGACAGTTGCATTCAACCGCGGTTGTCGCGAGCGCGGCCGTTCGCTAAGCAGCTGCCTCTCTTTCGAGAAAATCGTAATGCGAGGAGGTAAAACCGGGAGGACGGTAGCAGATGTAAACGGGAGAAGCTTTTACCTTTAATGGATTCGCCCGGGGGCCAACGGGATCTTCGGGGTTGAAAATACTTCGGCGGTAACGAAGTTTCGTAACGAGCGGCAACGGTACGCGATACTACGTGAGGGGGAAGGAATCCACTCTGCATCCCAATTTAAATTCCAATTGCAGGCGCGATCGGACTAAAATCAAGTGCCGACGCCTGTCGGGACGCTTGGCGGCGAGTTTTCGCGAATTTCGCGACCGCGCTGTTGTTTCGTTCGCGCACGAAAAGGACGGTTTTGTTAAAATATCTAAAAATTTAACTGCACTGAGAAAAAAAGTTGCTCTTTCAAAAAAATATTATTAAATTCAACTAAATGCAACGGTTAATCTTACGAGCTGTTAAGCAAATATTTATTAATTTAAACAAATATGTTGATATGATTCACCTATAATTAACTTAAATACATAAGTACTTGAACTAAATAATCACTAGGAAATTAAACGCATTTAGTCAAGACTTTTTTTCTCAGTGTAGATATATATATATATAAAAATAATTTTGTCAGCTCATCAAAATAATTACATAGGAATCAAGCATAAAGAGCAATGCTGCAAAAAAACTCGACAAGGTTATTTTCAAATATGTATATTTAGCTAAATTTTTAGATATTTCAGCAAAAACGTCCTTTTCGTGCATAAATTTTTCACTACCTTAATCTCAATAGTTTGAAAATATCTATTTTGATGAGGAATTATAAATTAAAATAAGTAAGCAGATAAATATGATAAAGACATACGTAATTCTTTTCCGAGATATTGTATTATTTTGTTTTATTCTTATTAAAATACAAATAGTGATATTATATTTTATTAAATTTTTATTAAAGTATAAACGAATTGATATATTATACTTACACTCTATTCTACATTTTTACGTGACAACACTGAATTTTCTCAAAAACTCGCTTGCTTTATATTCCACGAGTTAATCTTTTGAGAAAGTTTCATAAGAAACTGACTCAATCAGAAAACTGAACAAGTTTTAAGGTCGTACTTATAATCGTCATTATCGTTATGAAAATTCCATGGGAATCACGGGCAATTAGAAAATATAGCGATAACTTTTATTTCGCCAGAAGCCATTTTTAAACTCAAAGTGTTGTACTCACTTTTCACAAGAGTGAGATCAGGATAAATATCTCTTAAATCTCTTTCGCGCGATATCGTTTTAATCGTTGACATTCAGCACTATATCAATTTTCAATGACCCACTCTTGTGTGGGTTGTCGATGTTAATATTCAGCGATTCGATATATAAAAGATTGACTTTCAATTTTTCAATCAATACGAAGTGTCAGTTTAATTTGAAGCGCTCGTAAGGATTTCTGTTTTTGTTTCATTGCTCTATATTGCTAATATTTCAAACTAAAATACTCTATACAGACAGAGAAGACACGCGAAGGAAAAGTTTTTCCACGCAGTTTGCAAAAGGTAGAAAAAGTTGGTTAAAATCGGCGCCGTATTTCCCGTATTTCCCGTATTCCCGTATTCCCGCTATCCGTAATATTCGTGCTATTCACCGTTCGCAACGTGCTCGCATCCGCTCTCACTGATTATTCGAATATTCGAAGCACCCAAAGCGTTAAATATTTCCGACAGGGTTTGTTCGATACACAAGGTATCCTACTGAAAGTATTTTAATGACAGATTCTTCTTTGGCGTATTTCGAATGAATTCTTCGTTGAGAATTCTCAACAGGACCTTGTCATTTTCAAGCGTTAAATATTTCAATGAGTGCTAAATTGCGTTTTTATTTAAGTTCACTCGAGTTCACTAATCTTCAGCTGTTCTACTTAATTAATTTAACTACGATTTCAATTATAATTCGCTAATTCTAAATCTAATTTTAAGTTGTTCATAGATTTTTTTTTTTTTTCAAAAATCAATTGTCATTAAAGAATTTTCCGGTGTGTCACCCTGCAGCATACAGCGCGAGTGATGCGCAACGCGGTGTTCATCGCAGCAGTCAATACGTCGAAAAACGCAAACGCGCATTGCAAGAATAACACATAACATATCTATGCCCGTGTCGGCCTATACTGCATCACTGCGCGTTATCCAATTTGAAATAACGAAGGCACGAAATTCTACGCTGCGCGTTCATTGCATTCCGAAATACGCTTATAACTAAAAACACACAATGCGTAACGCGAAAAGACTTTTGTGCGCACCAAAAATGTTTATTGTAGTTCCAGTTGTAAGCTAATCTCCTTCGTTTATTTACAGACGATCATAACGTAACAATTCATTAACTATTGTATAATTAGATCGAATTGATATAGTTGAACAAAAATTTCATAATTTTCCCTGACTTCAATAATATATTTTTAAAATTTTGGTATTTTCGCCCTGATTTGGAATCCGCTAAATATTTTGTTAAGAGATCAATTTAACGTCGCAATGTAAATTATAGTAAAAAATTTTTATTACTTTATAGAAAGTTTGCAAAATTCCCTGACTTTTCCCCGATTTCTCAGACTTCCAGTTTTGTATGTTTACAACCCTGTATAGGTATATATACATATACATATATATGTGTATAAATATCTAAAACTCATTCGTAATATTTATAAAAGAGGATTATTGGAGTTTGTCTTTCAATAAAGTCGCATCGAAGTTTTTTCGATATTCAGTTTACGTAGATAATCCCCGGTCTTGAGATGCGAGAATCGGAAATGCATAAAAAAAAAAGCGAACGAAATTTTATCTCGTTCGACCAGTGAAGGATCAAAGAAAACGAGATTTCTGCATCCTGCGAACCGGGTGTGTCACCTGCACATCGATCTACAGTTCAGTTTAATGGAACGTTTTCGCGAGCATAAGACGAGCGTGTAATAAATGCGCGAACGGTTTCTCAGTCCTTCCTCCTCTCCTTTCACGTCTCACCGCTTTCATGTACGTCCATCGACACGCACACTTGCATCACGCACACGTACACACGTACGTTCGCGCTGACACGCACCGCCGGTACGTTAAGAGACGCAGAGACGAGAAATCGCCTGCAACTGGATTCCACTAGCCGGCAGACAGGCCGCAAAACTTGGCCGAGGCTCAAAAGAATCGCGTTCTCTTTCTCTCTCTCTCTCTCTCTCTCTATCTTGCTTCGCTTTTCTCTTCTTTCCCCCTTGCTCTTACATCCATTGCTCGCTTCCTTCTCCCATCGCTATGTGGCTTCGCGTTCTACGCATCGCCGAATTGCGGTTTGTATGACCTCGCTATGAACGAAGGGAGAAAGAGGAATGAAGAAAAAAAAAAAGAAATTCGTTTATGTATTAGTATTCTGACATTTTGATAATTTAAGAGTATATGTTATACAATATAAAGTCAATATAAATTAATTGTAATATTGATTTTAAGATTTCAGAAAATTTCACACCGACCGGCATATTTATATTTCTCCTGCTAGTACACCTGTATTTTTACAGTTTTGAATAAACATAATTATTGTCTAGATATTTATTATTTAAGATGATAAAAGTTTGAGTTTCAGTTGATGATAAAAGTTTGTTATCAAAATATTTAGACGCGCGCGTTTATAAATTGATATAATTAGCAAGTCTCTCAGGTTTCATAGAACTCAGCGATTACTAGGATAATTTGTCGCGCATGATAACTCGTTGCGCGGAAAACGCAAATTATCCTTAAATATACTTTGTATTTGATATTCTTCGCCAAAGTTATCGTACGTCACCTATGTACATAATTCTTAAGAGTGCACGCACGCAAGAGTGCGACATACAGGTATCTAATATAGTAGGACTTAACGTGTCGGAACTATCGCCGAAACACATCAGCATCGGAAATTATAAAGCTCACGTATTTTAGACTGACGGATCTAGAATCTCCTTACATAACGTTATAGGCTATTAATATGAAAAATTAATCCTTTTGTATAATCAAGACAAGTATATATGCAGAGTACATAACGAATCACTGTCTACGTTATAATAGCGATCATATATAATACTTTTTAATTCCAAATATGGAATATTCGCTGCGTTTAAATAAATAACTTGTAAAAATAAGTCGTAAAAATTGCTAAAGTTATGATTAACCTTTAAGTAAGTAGATGGGGTTAGAACATCTCTAACAAATTTTATGAGATAGTGGAGAAGTTCATAAACAATGAACTTTAAGACTTCTGGCCAACATTTATTTTCTTTTTTCAGAATGAGATTTTTAAGATTTTAAGAAACTATGTGTGGAGTGTTATTTTCATCTATGTCTACTTAATGATCAAAGAAAAACGAGATTGTATAAAAAAAGAAAATAATTACGTTCCAATTTTGTTGTCAAATATAATCAAAAGCTGCATTCTCTATCATCACTGAGTAAAATTTAACAAGTGTATGATGTAATAAATGCTTAAGAAGATATCTATTCTAGCGTGATCATCGATAATGAACGCTACAAGATACTGTCGCTTCATCGATATACACAGTTTATCGATATAAAATCGACTATAATTAAACTTTACTCGATTGATCATTAATAGAAAGCAAATTAAACGTTATATTGGATTACATTAGCCAAACGTTGCAGCTATTTGTCTGTGATGTGCGATCTTTAATTAGACTCTCGGTAAAAATAATCAAAATTTATATGGCGTTCGTGCTAAAAGCTAAAAGTTAATATCATCGCGCGGACGACGGAAAAATGCGACGCGATAACTCGCGGCGAGACGAAACGCGGGCGTTTCGTGTCATTTCCAGGTCCGTTTAAAGCCCACGTATAAACTCGCTCGGTTCGTCTGTCTTAGTTTGGCCTAGCCAAGGCTCGAATCGGCTACGGCTTGGTACAGTTGAATTCAGAATTCGTCTAGAGAGCGCATAGCTCCGGCCACGCAAGTCGGGAAGGCAGAAAATTATCTCTCGAAACCTCTCGATCGTTCTTTCTCCTTGTCTCACTTCTCTCCGCGTACCGGTATCTCCCTCCTCCGTCTCTAACGTCGCCGCTATCCGTACTCTCTCTCTCTCTCTCTCTCTCTCTCTCTCTCTCTCTCTCTCTCTCTCTCTCTCTCTCTCTCCCTCCTACAGATGATATTTTCGTCTGGTGTGTAACTCGCGCGATTGCTCTTGTCTCGTAAGTAACTGCATTTAGTATAGAAGCACTCGAAAACACTGGACCGCGTAAATGCAACACCAGCTGCACTGAGGCGCCTGTGGTTGTCGTTGATACAGTGTCACTTTGCTTTAATTATATGTCTCTACTATTTAATGGCAAATTATCCCATAATTCGGATCAGCTGACATTCTTTTCTTATTACAACTAATAATAAATTTAAATGAGTGGCATTTGTTCAAGAAGGAAAGTTGTATTAAATCAAGAGTTACATTGATTTTACAAAGATACAACTTACAAATAAAATTATTTTTTTTTAGTAATTAAATAATAAGCAAAAATAAATTTAAAATTGAAGTTAAGTTTATAGGAATATTCTTTGTCGATGAATTATGAACAATTTTTCTTAAGTTATGTAGTTATTAAACGTAGAATTTTCTCTTTCAAATGTAATTTTTTTTAAGTTATTTTTTTTAATTAGTATGAACGTAAATTTTTATATAAGATCTATGTGTGATATGCAAACCGTGTGATATCCAAATAAAAATGGGAAATACAATATGTGCGATATTATTATTTACATAAAAATTATAAAATATATGTTATAATTTTTCGTCTCATATAAAAATAATAAGTAAAAATAATAAGTAAAAATAATAAGTAAAAATACATTTGCATAGTTAGAGATAAAATTACTAATTTTTGTAAAAACACATAATTTTAAATACTACCACTAATAGTTATGTAATTTTTACACATTATTTGTATAATTTTACATATTTTTTTGTATGTATAATAAAAACAAGATTTATAAAAGATTTTTTAGATTTGTGAATAGAGTTTAGTAAAAACTAGTTTAAATTACAATTTTAAAGAATGTGTGTATATAATTCTTAAAACGAAGCATTGTAAATAATCACTTATTGCATAAACAATATTTTTATTATATCATAGATTCATTTATATTGAGATAACACTAATAACTGTGATATAAATATAAGGATTAATGAACGTTATTAAAAATAACATTTGCATCTGGATTTTTATGTATCGGAAAATTCTGGATCATTAAGCAAAAATTTCTACAAAGAGCTTTCCATGCATTTGATAGAGAACTTTCTCGATAATAGTAAAGTCAGACGTAATAAAGTCGTTCGTCGAGAGATTCCTATTTTTTCAGGAATATGTAGATTGCCCTTAATTTATTGCGATCGATGAGACGGGTCAGGGAACAGCTTATAGCTTAGCTTTGCAAGCAGACCTTTGCCATCACGCCGGCAAAAGATCGAGAGTTCTTTGACCGCTGAACTGAGATACAATGCAATATTTTGCAGTATTGATTTGTTGATATACATAATGAAACAATGAATTTTTGATTGAAATTATTTTCATGACGAAATATATTTACTTTAAAGATTCGACTCTAATTTATTGCTGTATTTATGACATTAAGTCTTCTAGCTGTGGCATGTTTATTCCATTATAAATGATAATGCGACGATAAAATTTAGAGAGAAGCGCAGCGCATTAAGTTGCACAATATGACGAGAAAAAAAGTTGTCTGCATAATGCTTTGGTAGAACGTCTACGGTGCATACATAATGTTCCCTCTGTAATCTTTCTGACGTGTATAATTACTAATTTCTAAATAAGCAGGTCTTACATACCGTTAGTGACATACGTAGATTAAACTTGTATTAGGCTTACGTTCGCGATCCCTCGTAGCTATGTGAAATGTGTTATGGATATGGGATGAGACCAGGAACTAATCCGACCGATACCATATTTATATGCAAATCCGCGAATTTTTACTTCCCTCGAGGTTTAATTATTTATAGGAATGTACGTAATTTGTTACTCGCGTTGCACATTGATTAAAAGCTGCTATATTCTATTAAGAAATAATTGGATTAATAATTTACGCTAAATTTAGTTCACGTGTGTTCCAAACAGTCTACCCAAATTTTTGTGTTAATTTAACGCAAGATGAATATGTTGGGAAGTAGTACAAATATGTAAAAAATTAACATAAAAAAATGTAACAATGTCATAATTTGTAAGCAAATTATAGTAGCATATTTCTTTGAAAATTAACATTTATATTATGTTAAATTAATACGTTTTAATAAAACATATTTATAATTTTATAATTTGTTAAATTAACATTTTATTTTTTAGAATTTATATTTTGAAATATATGAATTTTATATTATTTATCCGCTCATAAATTATGTTATTTTAACTCTAAGAAATTGAATGTCAATTTAACACAAATTATTCAAATAACACAATCATATTATGTTAAAATAATTGGATATGTTAAAAATTCAACATAAAAATACAAATAAAACAACGACCGATTGTAACAAGAATAAATATTGAATGTTTTTTTTTTACTGTTTAACAAAAACACGGTGATTTCCTGAACAGGACGTTTCAATGTTGCATATGTCGGTGCAGCGTAATGCTTTGTGCGATTGAAATGCCAAGATAATAATCTGATAATTCATATAGTAAAGTAAAAATATAAATTCATAGGTCGAGTTATGTTTGTAAGTTATGTAAAGATTACATTTCCAACCATTGATTATTGGCGTGCGTGTCATGGATACTTTCTAACGGGTGATCTTCAGGAATGACATACTCGATACGTTCTTCATGTAAATAGCGAAATGTTTCTCATATTTTAAGTCTTAGTTGTAACAGCGGCCAGACTCAGCCGAAAAACGTACGATAAGAGATTCGCGAGTAGGTTTAAATTAGCGAGTCTAGACGCCTCGGAAATACCACGTGGTGGCAAACGTCATGCTGTATCCGCTGTCTTTGGATGTTCGGATGTTCACACCTTGGCATATCCGCCCACTGTCGCCGAACATTCGTCTGGATCTATAGTTTTCGAAAATAAAGTTTGATTTGCAAAATGAACGATCTCTTGCCACGAGATAATAAAGCTGCTTAATCGGCACGCTATCATAACAAATTCAATTCGCATGCTGTTAATCTTGATTTATTTCTTATTAACTATAACGTTTGTGTTCATTTCTTTATAAATTTAAACAATTTATAAATAAGTTGTGAGTTCAAATGTATAATAAGCAAATTTTTTTTCTGATTATTTTGGTTTATTATTATCTCTAATTTGACGATGCGTCAACTAAAAATGTTGAGAAATGTATTTATTTTACACAGAAATTATCTTTATTTTTTAATCGCTAATTATTAATATTGACAAGTACGTAAATTATGATGTAATAAAATTTTATTTCTGTTTCAGGTATGTACTTCAAAATTAGAAAAATCTCTAGTTGATCATCAATTCTCAGCACTGTAAGTTACATAATATTTAAATATATCATTTCGTAAAATAATAGCTGTGTCTTCATCTTGAATATTTTAAATTATGATGGACACACTATATTTACGTCATCGTTTCACGTTTCTCCATTGCACTACTGCTTCGTATATTCGCCACACCCACGATTGTCACTTTCACATATGCGATCTTCGAATTTATGTGACTTCATGCGTATGCATTTAAGAAAACATGTGAAACTAACTGTCACCTGATAAATGTTAGCTTGTCATTCATCATAGTTTATAACTGCAAATATGATTCAATGGCTACGTTTACATTGTGCGCTTAATTCGTGACCTACAAGTGTCTTTGTTTAACCTACTTGATAAACAAGGATAAATATATCTATTATATTGTATAAGTCGCGGCCTAAATGATGTAACCAATCATCGTAATAATTGAATACAGCAGGACAAGAGAATTGGAAATTTAAAAATTAAACTAGCTATATATAACGATAATAAGCTGTACAAAAATTATCATATATCGATTTATATATAGAAGTTCTAATTTTTCGGTTCTAATTTTTAAATCGATGTAGAATTTAAGAAATAATAGCGAATTAAAAAACAAAACACGAAATTTTAAAGCGATACATGTTTATAGACATGTTTAATGTCATGACAGACTTTGGCATTGTAATTTGGGGATTTTACCATCTATAGTATAATGATTTCCATTGTATCTAATGGAAAATCCGCCACTGATTTATGTATTAGCGTATCAGTAGGTAGCTACAGCTCCCTACGGCTGCACCGACATTCCACCGAAGATAGATGATCGTACAGTTATAGTGTCTCAGGTAGCCAAGCGAAGCTATCAATACACAGGTAAAATCCAGGACTAGAATACAATAGGATACATATTAGGAGAATTATGGGAAATTAGAAGATGAAGTTAGGATTAATATCAAATATTTAAAATAATATTATATATTTACTATAAACTAAATATTTAAAATAATAATAATAATAATAATATATATATATATATATATATATATATATATATATATAAATAGATAGATAGATATATTTATTTTCTTTATCATTATATAATTATAATATGTTATATAATTTAGAAAAAAAAATTTGCAATTATTCGCGCGCACATACTACAGCCTTTGCCATAAATATAAAGCATTGTCACTTGGAAAAGGTGACCTAATAAAAGAAAATTAACAAAATACTGAATTAAATATTATTTTTCAATGAGTGTTTATAATTTATTTTTCGTTAAATATCCATAGAATGCTTAACGTCAATTTTTAGGAATATATACTTTATACTTATCAAAGTTGTAGAATTTTTTAGTATTTATGATAGTTATACTCTTAGTGAAAAAAATTCTCATTATATCTTATAACATTTTTAAGCATCTTGTCATACTTTAAATTTATGAAGGTTTCTGAAAAAATACTTTAAATTTCTTCAGATTTTACAAGTTTTTCTTTAAAAAAAAAAGATAGAATAAGAAATCTTAAAATAATTTAGAAATTACATATATAAAAAATTCTGGAAGAGATGTAATTTACAGAATTGTTAGCGGTCAGGGAAATCAGGGAAAACTGGGAAAAGTCAGAAGAGTTAAAAAATAGTTAGAGAGAACTGGAAAAACCGGAAAGAAAGCAAGGAATTTATCAACCTAAGATAAAAAATTAAATTCTATTATCAATTCTAAGTTTAAACTTTATTTCTCTAAAAATGATTAAATAGAATTTTATCAATTTTTTAAAGAAGCATTTTGTGTGTGTGT
>NW_012130138.1:0-2983 GCF_000143395.1 Atta cephalotes
TAACCTAACCTGACCTAACCTAACCTAACCTAACCTAACCTAACCTAACCTAACCTAACCTAAACCTAACCTAACCTGACCCGACCTGATCCGACCCGACCCGACCCGACCCGACCTGACCTGACCTGACCCGACCCGACCTAACCGAAATTATCCAAATATTGTCGACTTAATCCAAATTACCCATATTTTGATAATTGTCCATAGTTCGGATTTTTTGTCACCCTCATTGTCCATTTTCGAGGGGTGTGGATCTTGAAAAAATTTTGAAGAAATTTTCAAATCCATATTTATGTGTCCGTTGTGCGTTTCTCGACATTCTCTATCGATTGGTGTAGTCGAATTTTTTATCAATTTTTCCCTTCGGACTTCGAAAAATTTTGACAATATCTCAACTTCCAAGAGTACACATCCTGAACGAAAAGAGATAGAAAGATGATTCCGATGGCATTCTACTCGTATTCCGAAGTACAACAACATTCTCTCAGACACCGAATCTCTAGGTCCAACCATTCGCGAGATGGTATAACCTTCCAAACATGTCATTTCCGGAACGGAAGTCGATAGTAAACCAATTCCAACGAATAAGCGCGGATCCAGACCGATACTTTTGAAATCAGTAATAAAAAAATTTTCTTAAATTCGAAATAATTCCATGTCCCCCAAAAAATTTTCAAAAATTTTCAAAAATTTTGTCCCTTATTTATAGGTCCAATGTACGTTTCTCGACCTCCTGAGTCGATTGGTATAATCGATTTTTTCCGATTCGACGGGGCTATGAAAAATTTCGCCGAAACATCCCCTTCCAAGAGTACACAGTCTGAACGGAAAGAGACAGAGACATGATTCGAACGGCATTCGATGCGTCATTTGAAATGCAACAACATTGCCTCAGACACCAAATCTCTAGCTCCATCCGTTCGCGAGAAAAATGGCCACTTCCGGAACGGAAGTCGATAGAAAAAAAATTCCAACGGATTAGCTCCGATCCATTCTGGTGCATCTGGAAAATAAATAAAAAATTTTATTAAACTTCCTTGGAATTCTGGCAACCTTTAGGTCCAACCGTTCGTTAGAAAAATGATCACTTCCGGAACGGAAATCGTTCGAAAAAAATTCAAATGGATGAGCTCCGATCATGACTCGTTCCTCCAGAATATTAAAGAAAAATTTTATTATCATTCCCCTGATAACTCTAAAGAATTCGTTTCCTGTAAAAGTCACGCCATGTTGGTTAAGTTGATTTTCAAGTATATGACCAAAATTGTGATGATATGATGGTGGCTGATGGGGGACGAACGCAGCCCGTCGAGGGGATCTATTTCTCTTTTAAACCTCCCTCCGACCATCCACCTATTTACAGTATTTCATATTCCAGCTACCATGAGTTCAAAGAAGGTTGATCATAGTATTCGAATTGTACCAATGCACTTTTTGTATTAAAAAAAAATTTCAGGATGAATCGAATTTTCCGCTGTAATTTCCAATTTTTTAATATTCCTCTAGCCCTCTATCTCTTAAACGAATCGTTCTACGGAATTGATCCATAAGACTTTTTCTTCTTCCCTCGGTCTCCTGTACAAGAAAAATACTAATTTTTTTGTTGTATGAATTTTCATCTTTTAACTTTTGAATGATTGGTGGTAGAAAAGTAGTCGTTGAGAGCACGGGAACTTTACTCTCTGAACGAATCATTCCCGACGCTCCCCTTCCGTTGTAATAGTCGATTTCCGATTTTTAATACTTCAACGCTCTCTGTCTCTTAAACGCTGCGTCTTTGGTGGTCATAGAATCTTTTCTTCTCCGAATTGAAGCCTGCTATATGACAAAATTATAAAAATTTTAGATCGACGACATTTTGTTTATAACTTTTGGGATGGAGCCAGATGAGAGGTTGGAATGGATAAGTCTCCTCGAAATAGACAACTTTTGTATGAGGTGTTTCCACCCTACCACCACTTCTTCACCCCCTTTTCGACACTTGAATACTTTAAAATTCTGTTTCTAAAAAATTCCATAGGCCAACGATCGGAACGCCATCTTGGGCGATCGAAAAAGCGGCCCACCCTATATAAAAATTATTTTAAAAATTATTGTTTTTTTACCAATCCATAAACCCTGCTGCTTGTTTTCTTTCAATTTAATCGGCGGACAAGGGTACATGAATTTCTCTGTTGTTGGATTTTTACACGAAGAAAACGACTCAATATATCTCTCAATATATCTATAAATTTATCTAGATATGTAATTCAGATAAATTCGAAAATTTTTTGATACTTGAGAAAGACCATTCTTTTCGTATAAATCCTCTGAGCCTTCTCACCGAAAAGTCAAAGTGTATCCGTGAGAAGGAAAATATCATTTGAAAAATGTAATATACAAGGAGTAAATCTCTTATTACGATGTCTTAAAATATGATTAGGGTCAATATGATGAGCTAGAGATTAATAGAAAAGAGAAATATTTCTTTTATTATGAATAAAAGTATTTCTTTTATTATCGACAAATAATAATTTTTTTATACGGATCATATAACGAAAGCTGCACGCAAACAAAGAAATTAATTAAATATTACATAAGCTGTATTAATTGTGAATGCAGGAATTGCGTTATTTGCATAAGCGTATTTATATTAACGTAGATTTTGATAACTCGCGTAATACCATTCGAAGAATACTCGAACGAAACAAAAAGATTACATTCAACAAAAATAATTGTCCGTAATTATCGCAAAATGAAAGATCTTCAACGTGTACTATCGATTTTTCTTAGATTGCACTGAGCCAAGAACGAGTTCCGCACTTGGAACAATTAAATTCGTCGACTGATCTTCAATATCACTTATGATACTGCACACTTATTATACTGCTCGAAAAATTTTTTTATAACTGCACTTTTCTAATGACTGAGCTTTTTCGAAGGGCCATGTATATATATATATATATATATATATATATATATATATATATATATATATAGTATA
>NW_012130138.1:5718-12331 GCF_000143395.1 Atta cephalotes
GTATATATATATATATATATATATATATATATATATATATATATATATATATATCGAGATTTAATGCGATTCGATACTTGAACTTTGAATGGATGATTCACCTCTTTATAGATTAATAATAAAAAAAATAGGAGTTTACCAAATGGAGGAGAAGACTAACGGATTGTCCGGTTTATTACTATTTATCAAAAAGTTTCCCGAGAAAAATAAGAGTGATTAGAATTTTGTTTTATATGTGAGTCGGAAAAATGTGATCAGACTTATTTATGAGTCATAGGGCCACTTAACGTGCTCTCAATTAATAATTATTTTCCTTTAACTAATGTTTAGTTATTTATAATAATTAATCTAAAAGGTGATATTCGATTGGCCATGCTAATGACTCTATCCTGGAGATAATCGCATTTGAAAGAAAAACTGATTTTTCTCCACGAAAGAAAAAAATCGTGGAATCGTCAGGACGTAACACTTTATATCTTTTATTTTAAATAAGTCCTTTTAGTCAGGAATTGATCGTACTTAAAACAATTTTATTAAAAATATGTATTTTAAATAAAAGAATAAAGTATTTATTATTTTATTTAAGAATAAAGTACTTATTATTATTATTTATACTTATATTTATACTTATTATTATACTTATTATTATTATTTTTCGTACTATTCGGTAAATCAATAAATTTAAATTTATGCGTTGTATGTACGCTTTCGATTCGAAAATTGAAAGTGATACAAAACCCTCGACGTGCTATCACCATTAAAGAGAACAAGCACCGATCTAAACGTGACAATTTTTAATTTATAAACTGTATATTTCGACGCTTATTTAGAGCGTGATAGTATAATTATATACGAATCGACATATATTCACGAGTCACAAATTATGAGCATTAATCAATTCACGTTCGTAGATATTTAATTTTCTTTTAATACGATACGCTTAACGTTTCGTACTTCGTGTATATCGCCAAGGTCGCCGAGTGAATGCCGAAGTGATAATGTTGTCAACCGCCCCGCGCGGCATGCTCCCCCACCTCTCGCTCCTCGCTTCGAGCTGTTTAAATATCCTACTATTGCGAATGAAAGATATTCACGGTTTATTCATATTTATTTATATTTTACATAATTTTGACAAACGGGTACCGTCATATAGTTCGCTTTATGGCATCTCTGGCACTAGTTTAATTCTATATTATTTGCGCGGTTCCGTTTATAAATATATAAATTGATAATTATTCGCGTGTATAACGTTTTTTGATATTCTAACGGTATTGTTATATCTCAATTTTTATTATACTTTTAAAATATTTTAAATGATTCATACTTAAACAAAAGTTAATAATATTCTATGCGTCCTTTATAAAAATATATATATGCAAATTTTCTTAATATCACGAAACAATTTGATACAGCTTTTGTTAAATTAAATATCTTGTTAATCATTATTTAATTTTTCTAGAAAACATTTTTCAGCTATAAAATTAATTTATGATTACTGTTGCTGCAAATTATTTTTCTTTAAACTTACGTATTATGCCGATTACAACTCGGTAAAATAACTGTTATGACTTATTTAAAAAAATATATATAAAATAAGTTTTAGAAACTTATTTACAATTTAAAATTGTAGAAATAGGTAAAAAAACTGACTGTACTCATTTAAAATATTAAATAAGAAATAAGTTACAAGTATTGTTATTTAAAATAATGAATACTAAATAATTCTTTTATTTTAGAATAAGGTGCGAATGAAATCATTCATTGTCTTATTCTAAAGTAAATGAGTTATACTATAGTAATTATATTTGGTAAAAGATGAACTGAAAATTTGCGTAAAGAAACATAACTTCGTAATTACATAAGTTGTTATAAGACAAAATTCACTAAATTCACTTGTTTTTTATTTTCAATTTCGTTTATTAAAATTCAACAACTTTTATTTATATTTATGTAGGAGATACGAAATTAAAATTTTTTTTCGTTCAGAACCCATTAAATTATTTCTCCTGTAAATATAGTCGGTACGCTTCTGTCCTGAGGATTTATTACAGAGACGAATCACATCTACTTTCAACGATACAATTTTATTGATAGTAAAACAGAAAATGTATTTAGTCATGTAGTTTTCAAATTAAAAATGGATGTACTGGCAGTAGTGTACAGGCGATTTTGACGGTAACAGAAAAAAAGTCGGCATTACCTCTCTCAGATTTCTCTCTGTGCATCTGGATATTTTAGTCAAAGAAAAACCTGACGGTCCAAAATCTATAACCGCAAAATACTGCCGTGTACTACTGCCCTCTAACAAAGTGGATGTGGAAACTGCATAGCAACGTCCACTTTTCTTAGGATACATCATCCACTTTTTAAGGCTGGATAAATCGATAGTATTGTTCGTTTTGTCTCTCGGAGCTACTCGGAGTTACTTCGTATGAACCCAGCGTACTTGAAATATAGGATTCATATTACGTACGGCATCTGTCATACGTCGTCCGACATTCATCGTAACAATAATGATCGGATCAGCACAGACTCTTGCATAACGCATAATGCATAATGCATAAGGAAATCAACTAATCGAAATTCTTCTTTTCCATGGAATAGAAGGAAAGGAAAGATTCTGATTAGTTGATTTGCTTATGCACTATGCGTCATGCAAAAGTCTGTGCTGCGGCCTTAATGGATACCGTATATAATGTGAATCCTATAGCGGAGAGCACAAACTTTTGCATAACGCATAAAAACATGAAGCATAAGAAAATCAGCCAAAATCAGAATCTTTTATTTTAGGGAAAGAAAGAAAATAAAGGACTTTGATTGGTTTATTTTCTTATGCCTCATGTGTTATACATTATGCAAGAGTCTGTGCTCCCCGCTTAAGTACTAAATTTATTCGGAACGACCCCGAGCAGCTCCCGAGAAACAAACCACATAATACTTATGTCCACAGTTGATTGGATAAATGTCGATATAGTTGGTATTGCTTCATCGCAACCGTGCATGGCGCTTTAGTCGCTTCACCGGTTTCACATCGATGACGCTCTTGCAGTGATCGTGACGCGCGAATATAAGAGTGTACGTTTGGAAGTCATGTATGTACATACATACATACATGATTTTGCTGTACGTTGCACGCGATGTATATAGGCGCGCGCGCGTGTATCTATATTTGCGGCATTTGCGCACGGTACTTGCGAATTGACAGCTGCCAGCTGCTGCCAGCACGAGTAGTAAAAGTAGCGGATCATGTAAGGTGAGTTTTGTTACAAGAATTTAACAATGGATGGAAGAATCTTATCTCTCTAGCGTGCGAATTGCTATAAAACTTGTACATTTTTGATGAAGGTAAAAGTTGACGTACCCGTTACGTCGATGGTGCCGTGTTTTACCGCACAATTTCTCATTCCCGATTTTTACGCGTAAATGACAATGCATTGACGCATTTCTTATGATACTAATGCAATTTTTATCGCTAGATATTTCTGCAAGTGTTCTGAAAGCTTTGATTGTTACAGGATCTTTCGGGTTAAAGAGACAATTTGCCATTCTACAAGTGTTTGCACTGCTAAAGGGACACGTTAGAAGAGTTGGCAGGATAGGCAGACGCAAGAGCGGGCGAAGAAGGAGTAGAGGATCCAGAGGCAGAATGACACGTCCTCCAAATAATGACAATCTTATGACCTTTAAATTGGTCGTTGTTGGTGATGGAGGTGTCGGCAAAAGCGCGCTTACAATACAGTTTTTTCAAAAACTATTTGTTGCAGACTATGATCCAACTATCGAGGATAGTTATATACAACACACAGAGGTAGACAAACAATGGTGTATCTTGGATGGTAAATATCTTTACATCTCTATTACAAATAATTTTTTTTTCTTTATCAATGTAATATATTGAATGATCTTTATATTTTTTCAAATTTATTACCTAATAACAAGAGATTAATGATTAAAAAATTTATACTTATTAATTAAGATTTTGATGCATGTATTAGAAACGTAGGACGTTAAGAATAACTTTTCTCTCATGAATACTTATATGCATTTGTTATATATTGCAGTATTAGATACAGCTGGTCAGGAAGAATTTAGTGCTATGCGTGAACAATATATGCGGAAAGGTGATGGATTTCTTTTGGTATATTCTGTGACTGATAAACAATCGTATCAAAACATTGTCAATTTTCATACTCAAATTTTACGAGTGAAAGATAGAGATATTTATCCTATGCTATTGGTAGCTAACAAAGTTGATCTAGTGCATTTGAGAAAAGTTACAGAGGAACAGGGAAGAGAATTAGCTTATCGTTTGGGCATACCTTATATTGAAACTTCTGCCAAAGATCCACCATTAAATGTAGACGTGGCATTTCATGAGGTAAAAGTAAAAATAAAAGATGATTATTAATTATTTCCGTTCATGTAAATTAATGTACAAATTTGCAATATCTGTTTAAGGTTGTTCGTATTATCAGAAATCAACCTCCTGCTGAATTGGAGAAAAATCAAAAAAAAGCGACGACGTACTGCAAAAAGGTGCAATATTTTGTAAGTTTTGAAGACAAACTGCGCAACTGTACAAGACCCAAGGACCATGGTGCTGCATCGTGCAATGACTTTGTTTCTGAGAAAGTACATCCTTGAAGTTTAGAAAAGCCATCGGAAAGAATGATTCTTTCGTTCTTCAATATAGGTATCTATAACTATTTTCCATCTTTTGCTGTTTATTTTATCATAGCATTAATAAATGCTATGAAGTATCGTTTTCTTTGTATCGTTTTTTTTATATACCATGTAAACAATATTTATAAAAAGTATTTATCGTAGAAGTGTGCCAATGAGAAATAAGAAGGTTTTGATGCCAATACTATGAAAATGAAATTAGATTTTTTTAATCTAATTTAGGATTAATTTATTACAATTTTTGTAGCAGAAAATAAGCATTTGACATATTGACTGCATGATAAATTGAGATTACATCTCTATCCATGTGTGCATGTACACATCAAATTTTCTACCATCGAAAAAAAATACACACACACACACACACACACACACACACACACACACACATATATATATGAAATTGAGCGTTTTTTATTGCACACAATGCATAATATTACAAGTTTTTTTACTTCTTCGCGTATAAGAAAAGTCCTTGTCATAAAATGACTACAATCATTTCGTCGATATCGAGCTCATCTATGAAATAGTTGTTACAGTTTTAAATGACTTTATTTTATTGTGATATCCTTTTCCTTTTCTTTCACAATTAAGATATTCTCTTCACAATACTTTTCTAAATCAAACACATTAAATGTGTATCTTTTTATGACTCGAAGTCTCCCGTTTTTCTATTAGGGATATAATTATGACAATTGATTATTAATTATTTGCATAGTTAATGAAAATGAAGCAGTATTGTATTGTACATTATTTCATTTTTTATATATTATAGCATAACAAATTAAAGATTATAGTAAAGGATTTGATGGTCAATAGATAAAGAAATTTTTAAATATGTTACAGAAACAACAATTAAAATTATTGTATCTTGTATAGACGTTTTATTAACAAGAATCATATTCATTTATTTATTGCTAATTATTTCAAAATGTTATATTGTAATGTAATATTGTAAATATTACTTGGTGTATTTTTAATTTTTATCTTCAACAAAAGTTTTTTTTATTAATAAAGATTAATTTATTGTTGATATATCCAATAGAAATAAATTATTGTGAATCTAAATATAAGAAATAAAGTATTTAATGTAAGGCAATATTGCCTCTGATAATAATGACTTATTTTCGGATATAAAGATCTGATGTACAAAAACTCATAACTCATTACGTTAATAAGATTGTCTTTAGTTTATACAAAATTATAATAAAAAAGTGAAGGCACAAATGTAGCACAAATAATTTTAGTTATTGCATCTCAGCATAATTGTTATTTAAAAACAAATTTTTTATCATTAATTTTTATCATTAATCTCATAGATGTCTAGAGGAAACTTTCAATTATAATAAAATTGTAAACAGTAAAAATTATTTTCTCTACTATTTACACATACAGGGTGTGCCATAAATTTTTACGAAGCGCTTTTGTGTAGATAGAGCGGATTAAACTGAGTCGAAAAAACCCTCTAATCCATTTTGCAATTTTTGCAATGGTTGACGAGATATTACTAAAAATCGCTATTGGTCTTCAATAATTTTTTACTCAATTTTACTGAAAAATAGCATAAGAAACAAAAATTGTTCATTTTCTTCTCAAAGTTCTGAGAATATTTTCAGAATTTTTTCTGAATTTTTTAATACCGTATTTTCTCGCAGCGTTGGTAAAAATAAGAAATGCAATACTAAAAAAATTGATGAAAAATTCTGAAAATATTCTTAGAGTTCTATGAGAAGAAAATTAATGATTTTTGTCTCTTGCAGTTTTTTTGTAAAGTATAAGTTTATAATATTCAAGTAAAAAATTATTGAAGACCAATATTCGGCAATTTTTAGTAATTAATATTTCGTTAACTATTGCGAAAATTGTAAAATGATAGAGGACTTTTCAACTCAGTTTAGTCCGCTCTATCTACACAAAAGAGCTTGGCAAA
>NW_012130138.1:12471-15410 GCF_000143395.1 Atta cephalotes
TATATATATATATATATATATATCTTTTTTGTATTACACATATTATTTTTGTAATACAGAAATAATTTGATTTGTATTCAGCAATATTAAGACTGATGATTTGATTTGTTAAATTGACAGAGATATTTAGTTTGAAAGATAGCATTATATTAATTATTTTTTTGTTACGTTATATATTACTAGAAGAAATATATATCTTGTAATTGTTTGTTATTATTAATTGTTATTATTGATAGAATACTTTGGATACCAAATAATAAATTATGGTATCATTTATGAATTAAAACATCATTCTTGTTGTATCAAGAATGTTTAAATATTATTTTTAATTACCTCATTTTCATATTGCTCATGACGTAATGTATGAATTAGATGCATTTGAATTGTATTTATAATTGTCTATTTATGATCATTTGAATAATTTATTATTTATTTTATTTATTTTAAATAAATAATTCATTTGACGCTTTAAATTACCAAACATGCGTATATCAGATCTTTTTACTAAAAGAATAATATCATGGCCTATATTAATGTTTAAATGTAAAGAAAAATCTATATTAGTTTATATATTTAAGAAAGCACCTCTATATACATATGTGTGCGCGTTTATAAACTAAAGATTGATGTTACATGTTAAAATGATTCTTAATATAGATTATTCTTAATATAGATTATTAATATAGATTATTTCTCATGCTTGTAAAAAACATCGATGTTATGATCTTTCACATTTATATCGCGTTTTATCGTGCGTATATAATCTAATTTAATTTCTAACTGCGAAGAGACTAAGAGACTTCGCGTGTTCATACATATTTTTTACACATGCTTACATATCCTTGCACATAAACTATTTTCTCTTGTGTTGTGATATAATCAAACTTTCATATATGCTATAATTCCGATGTAAAATTATAAATTTTCTATTTTATTTTATCTATCTATAATACTATAGGCTTCTCTCCTTATGAATGCAATATTCGCAGTATTAGTATTATTGTGATTACATATGCGCAAGACTAATTGATTGGTACGTAAATATTCTGCTAGTATGTCAAAATCTTGATTATTATTCGAACATATATAACTTGATTGATATGTTACATAGTTTTTTTAGTATTACGTATTTTGTAAATTTTTATCGTTGCTATTAAGTGTCGCAATCTGCGAAAGTGCCATAAAAATAATATTACGTATATATAATTGACATTGATTTTACGTGTAATACGGTTTTCCATTATCAAATCATTTTATTCAAAAAGCATATAAAAAACTGTTTCAAACTGTTCGATTAGAGAACTTATTTCGACTGTTATCTCTGACAGGTATGTGACAATGTATTTTTAGATTTAGATCGTACCTAAATACATACTTCTTTTTTTTTAATGTAGTTTTTTTTAATGTATGAAAGACTATACGAAAAAATGATCCTTTAATTACTTAGAACACTGCAATATTTTACATTTAATTATACATACGATATATCGCTTTTTATCTACTGATAAACGTTCTAAAACTGTTTGAATCTAAACGTAAAAATATGAAAGAATATGTATAGAATGGCCCAATTTTAAATAATGTATTTTAATTTCATCGAAATTTTTATCCTAGAAAAAATGTACACAAATTTTATAATGTGACAGCAGTTTAATAAGCCTTTTCTTCAAAGGCTTTTAAATTTTTAAAAATATTTTTTTGTTAAATTCATAATATCGATGAAAATATAACAATGCGTTATTTAAAAATCAAACCGTCTTACAATTGATTTTTATAAATTTATATTTATTTATGTTAAGTATATGTATTACCTGGAGACCCTGGTAGTGTCTCGGCGCTAAGCTACGCGCAGTGACACTGGCTACTTTATGCGAGCCGGCAATAATTTAAACATGAGATTAAAAGCAGGGCATGTTATCGCGAATATATGCATCTCCTAGTAATATTATTTTAAACATAAAGTAAAAAAGAAAAACGTGTAACCTTCAAACTTTTATAGCTCTCTCGTGCGAAACATTTTATAATGTCTGGACCGTGCACAAAAAACTCATTTTCATATAATTGTGAGAATATTTCGGTCGTTATTCTTGCAATGGAAACGATTGTCAAGTATAAAAGCGAGAGATAGCGCCGTACTCATGCGTGTCTCGTTTGAAATTTTAGGTACTCAGGATTTATTAGTGTTCCTTGTATACTCACATGATCTATAATAAAACTACATCGTTTTTATCATTGTCCATGGAGAAATGGATAAAGGCAATAAGATACAGAGTTATGTTCAGGCGTGGGCGAATGAGGCTCACTTACGCGTGAGCGAGACTAAAAATGAAAATTTGAAAGCACGATACATATTTGTAACAATAGAAACGCGATTCGAAATGTATGTATTTGAGTATATATACGTAACATGTTAAGTGAACAAAAAGTCTCCATGGATTTAGACATGATTAAAAATGTTGCAAGATTGAAGTTAGAAAAGTGATCACGGAATATACATGCATATTCAACCATGAGCATCGCGAAATAACAAAAAGAAAAAGTCACATTTACAACACGCTTCTAGAAATTAAAGAAAATTATCTATGAAATAGTCAATATATTAAACCATTGTGATATTGAAAAATTTATTATTAAAAAAAGATTCTAGTGAATGTGTGCAGATCAAGGTTGTGAGAGTAATCATCGAAAGGCCGTGAGAACGAACGGCTAATTTCTCATTTCAATGATATCCATTATTTCTCAAGAGTTTATCTTTGTCGATCATCAAATTCATTATTATTACTATTATTCGTTGCATTCGAACGCACGAACGTACCATTGTGTAAATTTTTGCAGAAAGAAATCATAGACTTATGTACACGAGAACAATGAGAGAGAGAGAGAGAGAGAGAGAGAGAGAGAGAGAGAGAGAGAGAGAAGACGAGCGACGTACGAAGTAA
>NW_012130138.1:18913-24240 GCF_000143395.1 Atta cephalotes
AGAGAGAGAGAGAGAAAGCAAGCGCTACGAGAATTATATATTTTGAAAAAATGAACAAAACGAGAAATTTCTGTCTTTTTCGCTTTGCGAATATAGATTTACATATAAAATATTACTTGTATACCGAGAAAAATATGTGAAAATATACATGCTGTTATTATATTATATTAATTATATTATATGTTGCATATATATGATTTTTCGTATAAAATATATACATATAAGTGCATATGCATGTACAGGTATATACGAATATGTACGCACGACGTGAACGCGTGTAACTAGGTTTTTTGTTGATAGATTTGTGTGTGCGAATGTTTGTGCGTACGATGCGTATAAGCGTGTCACTAATCATGTGCTGTATGTATGATGTACCTTGATAATAAAATTATAACTCGTGTTTACAGCTACGTATTCTCTCTATGTATTCCATTCTGTTTTAAGCTGTAAATCAAAAAGCGCGATCGAATCTGTTTCAATGAGTGGACAGCATCGTAAGTACGAATGAGTTCAAATTTATTGATAAATGCGTTTTAATTCTGTTCAATACATACATTAAAAAAAAAGAGCCGACTATGTTCGTTCATGTTTGTCGTAAATAGGTCGTTCTTGATCATTCATCTTTGTTCAACTTTGCTGGTTTAAATATATCGTTGTGCGCAACAATTTCTTGAGAAATTCGTCTTTGTCAATGTTTGGTAAAAGTAAACATATCACATATTAATTTATCAAGAACAATATGCACTAGTTATAACTAAAATTTATAAAATCTATAACTTGACTAAAAAAATATTTATGCGTCAATAAATTTATTAACATCTTCCGTGAATCTTTCGCGAAATATAGATCTTGTGCAATTTCACACATAACATTATTTTTTCGCGTGTGTAATATTATACATACATACTTTTATATAATGATTATTAGCGTATCTTTTATGAATCAATACAAAATTTCAAAGAACATTATAATTTATATATGTAGATAATATTAAATATTATTATAATATTATTATATTATATTATTAGATATTATATATGTAGATAATATTAAAATTTATACATATAAGTTACTTATATATCTAGTGAGTGTATCATGGATATAATTTTCCAAAAGGAAACCAGTTATATGAACCCGATAGGTCTATACAGAAAGAGAATAGCAGATAGGTTGACAAATAAGTTGGCAAATACATCGGATTTTTCCAATAAATAGCATCAAACATACAAAATATTGCAATATAAATAATGAAAAAAAGATGGTTTCAAGTTATATATGTATATTTCAGTTTAAGACAAGAGAAAAGTAGGACGAGACAATGACAATATCTATTTTTTAAAGCGATTTCTGTGAAACTAGAATTACTGATATCTATAGTAGTCAACAATTTTAGGTTTCACAACTTTAATACAACAATCGATGTTAAAGAAAACCAAGGTTGAGTAGTGTCCACTTAAAAAATGAAAAGTTAAGTTAAAAAATTAAATAATTTTAACTTAATTTAGTTACATTTTAGACTTTAAACTTGTAATTTAATTTATATAGTTACATTTTATTGATAATTATTAATTTTTAATTGAACTTTCTTGAAGTTAATAATTTCGACTCGCTTTCGATAATTTTCAAGGAAAAATGTCCGATAAAAATTTCGAAGTGGCTTTATTATTTAAATTTAATAAATATATATATATGTAAAATATTTATATAGAGTATGTTTCTAATTAAAGAATATTGTTATTTCCGTTATTTGTAAGACTGAAATCCTGAAATGAAACAAATTTAACTTTTAACTTACTTTTTAATTACTTTTTTTTATTAACTTAATAATAATTGTGTAGAATATAGGACCTTTTCTGAATTTCGACATTTTTCGGCTGTAATGTTGATAGTAATCTTTTATGACTCAAATAGTGATAATAAATTGGGGGAGGTCGAAAAATATATAGTCTATCTATTTTTTAAATTATTTATTCTATCTCTCCTCATAAGGGCGCATGACTTCCACGCGGTCACTTCGCATGCAAGTTGCTCTCCCAAACAGGAGGGCAGGGCAGGGGGAGATGAGGTGGGAATTGCTTTGGGTGAAAGTTGTGCGTCCCTAAGCAGGGAGATAGGTAAGGTGGGAATCGTTTTGGATGGAAGTCGTGCGCCCCCAAACAGGGGGAAGATGGGATGGGAGTCGCTTCGGGTGAAAGTCGTGCGCTCCCCAAGCAGGAGGAGAAAGATGGGGTGGGAGTCGCTTCACGTGGAAAGTTGTGCGCCCCTGTGCGCTACTACAATATGACTACGGTCAATTTGGACGCTTTCAGCGTTTTTCAGTACTTCTATTCTTATTTTATGTCTAATGAACGATAAAGACAGAGTGATGATTACAAGCGATTAAAGCGCGTGAACAAATCGATCCAAATCGACCGCAATCTATATGTAATGCTTTCAAAAAAAATTTTTTTCAACTTCCCTCGATTTATTATCACTATTTCAGTCATAAAAAAGATTAAGTATTATCAACATTGTAGCTGAAAAATGTCGAAATTCAGAAAAGGTTCTATTCTGCATAATTGCCAACTTAACTTTCAGTTCAATTTTATTATGGGATAATTTGTATCTTAACTGAATTAATTTTCAAGACTGTTATCTTCAACTTAACTTAGTTAAAAAAAAGAGTTAACTTACTCAATCCTGAAGAAAACTATAAGACCCATATTTATAGTCGCGTTTCAATTGAATAAATCAATCTAGAGACAGAACGCGATCTAATAAAATATGAAGTCGATTTATCGCTAACAGAAAATAATTTATTCAGTTCATGATTCAATTCATGTTCTTTCTTTGCTTGATGCTTTTCAAGGTATCATGAAACTTCATCCCTAGAATGAAAAGTGAAAAGTGAAAATTTTAACTATTGAAGTTAATGGAGAAATTTTTCACTTTTCACTTTTCATCCTAGGAAAAAAATTTCATTGATACCCAGGACTCCTCCTGTTCTTCTTATTTCTCTTATCGTTAGATTCGTTATACTCATATAATACAACATTTCCTTGTTAGCCACATTTGACATGAATTTTAAACATAAATAATAAACGTTTTATTAAGACCGTGTATGTGAATTATTATTATATATATATATTGAATATTTATTATTTAATGTATATTGAGTCGAAACACGATCGCGTAAATTACGTAAAAAAATATAACGCTTTACGATTTATTTATAAATCTGCGAATATCACACACAAAGTAGCACGAACAAAATCTTAAATGATGAAACATTTTAATAATTTAGAAATGATTACACTTACAGATCTAAATTTTATTTAATATGAAAGAAGTTGAAATTATTTAGAATAATTATTTAGAATCATCATATCATACACTTGTATTTTGAAAAAGAATCGATTCAGAAAGTACACGATGCCATCATATATGGAATCCATAGATTCGACCAATGTAAACCATTCTGTAACATTCGAAACGTTACAGCTGCATTTGATAACACATCGATATATTATGCAAAGCTCAATGCGTTTTGATTGATGAGATAAAGAGAGAGTATTTAAGAGAAAAACTTGAAGCAAACTGTGCCTTAAAATTACTTTCAGATCGATCCTCGATATTTTATTGCTTTGTAAGACATTTTAGACCTTATAAAGTAATCCACAATATATTGTATATACATATATATAATTTATTATTTAGTGCTATTAGATAATAACGATCCCAATTATATATACATATATATGAATTGCATTTGATTTTTACGCGGCAAGCGTCATGAAATTAAATAAATGTGTTATTATAGTTTGAGTTTGCAGTTATACATATCTATATGTATATAACTGCAATTTATAATAATATATTATATATATATATATATATATATATATATATATATAATAATACTTATACATATAATTCTTCTGCTATTTGAAATCGCGATGCCTATCGTGTGAAAATTCAAATACGATTAGCACACACTTAGAATGCTGATCATTTGATAAATACCTAAATACTTGATAAATACCACTCGACCGCGATACGAGCAGCAAGCATTGCGGTATATATGCGTACCTATACAATTGGCTAATAAACGCCACCGTGTCATTAGAGAAAAGCACCCCGCTAAGTATAGGGTACTAAACATACAGCCGTTTTCGAAGGTCACGTGCGAGGGTAACTACATACAAATGTAATTCATTGCCATCGCAATTAGTCGCAGTGAAGCTCCAGCAATATGATAAAGTGTATAGTGTTTCCAGGAACGTAAGTTGACACAGAATAAACAAAAGTTGACTCTTAACCCGGTTGGTAATTCGTTGTTATTTTAAAACCATCTTAAATAATATTTTAAGACTCTAATATGACTTTGTAATTGATTTATGATATTTTAAGATCGTATCTAAAATGATGAATCTCAAATAAGAACTACTTTTGAATATCGATTTTAAGGCATTTGAGTAGTCACCACAGCCATATTGAATCATGACATCAGAAGCAAGAAATGACACATTAATTTTTATTACGTGCCATTTATAAATAATCGTAAAAAGTGATAAAAAGCACGTGTAAATGAAAATAAATTACGCATGCACATTGATTGAAAGCATTTTATGTGTCTTTTATTACTTTTTAGAATTATTTACTGATTGTGAAGGAGGAGCATAGTTTTCGTCCATTTTTACAAATGTTTTAAAGCAATCTTAGTTTATCCAAATTGTCTTTATTTATAAATAGCACATAATAAAAATTAACGTATCGTTTCTTGCTTCTGACGTAATAGTTCAATGTGGCTGTGATGACTATTCAGGAGCCTTAATCTCTTTCTCTCTTTTTCTTTCTCCTCTTATAATTCCTCCTCTTATAATTTGCATTTATTTATTTTATGTTACTGTGCGTTCTCAAGTCGATTGATTCTTTTCCGCAGCAGATTGAAAAATAGAATGAAAGAAAAAGTAATCTATATAGAAATGCTGCAAAAACTGGAATGAAATTTGATCAGAACAAACTGAAAAATTTTCCGTTCAGTATAGACAATTTTGGTGTATCGAGCGTATCTGATCTATTTTTCAGATATCGGAAGACCTCGAACCCTCGAAAATGCTGATCAAATTGTCGAACATACATACGTCAAATTTTATTTTATTCAAATTATAAGATTCAGTTTAAAAACGATTGAATTTTTCTAACTGTATTTCTAATTGTAAATTGATTTGCAGAAGTAAATATAAGAAACATGTGAATCTTTCTTTTTTTCAACATACATATTCTATATTTTTTACATATATATATATATATATATATATATATATATATATATATATATATATATA
>NW_012130138.1:26528-28247 GCF_000143395.1 Atta cephalotes
GAGAGAGAGAGAGGGGAGAGGAGAGGGGGAGGGAAGAAACAATACACCTCTACTTCTATTAATATTTACGTCGATATAAGGTATGTGTCAATGTAACGATGCGGCGGCGACTGATGCGAGCTGTCACTGAACCATGGTTTAATGACTCTTGCTCGTAGCCGCGATCAGTTTCCGATTTTAATTCGCATAAGTCGCACGAATACGTATACATGTGTAGACACATTCGTGCCATAAAATACATAAACAGATTCTCAATTCTCAACGTTGCACATCGCGTCGCGTCGCGTCGCGCCGGCCGGCTGGCTAGCTGCCTGGACGAACAGTCGGGAATGGGAACGGGAACGGGGACGGGTCAGAGGGGAGCGGACTAGCGGAGGTTGGAGCTGCCGCGCTGATGAAGTACGAAATTTGAGGCGCGCGCCTGCGCGATGCGCGCGCAGCCCGTAAGACCAGTTACGAGGCAGTCGGCAATACGGAGCATGCCTGCGGCCTGCTCCGTTCAGTTTCGTTCAGCTCCGCTCTCCTCTCCTCTCCTCTCCGCTCCGCTGACTCTCTTCTCCACGTTCGCGCTTCGGTCATCCCCTCTTCTTCACCCGCACCGCACCGCACCACGCCGCGCTGTGTCGAAGCAGGAGCAGAGTCGGTCAATACTCCGGGTAACGCGGCGGTGAGAGCACGACGGTCCGCGTACGCACGCCGCTGCGCTCCACGTCGTCGAGGGACGTCGTTTCCTTCGCCTCACGTTTTCTCTATCCTCTTCTCTATCCTCTTCTCTCTCTCTCTCTCTTCTCTCTCTCTCTCTCTCTCTTTTCCTCTTTCTTTTTTGGTTTCTGTCCCTCATTCTTTCGTCTGGCGCGCGTAATCTCGCCGTTCACCAAAACGTCATCGACCAAGTACGCGCTGTTTGTCGTCTCCGTCATCTTCGTCGTCGTAGCGTTTGTTTGTCCAGCTTCGGCACGCGTCGCGAGCGCCGGTAGTGCAACTTGACATCTCTCGTATTACGCGTACTACACGTACTACGTATAGACGTTATCCAGCGGACGACGCATTCGACCACGTTCAACCACGTTCGACATAACGCGTACGTACACATCTAATATATGTACATACGACGAAGGTAGGGTGCGTAAACTCGTATTCACGCACGCGTATCATAAGACGCGCACGTCGTGGGCACGCGCGAGGAGGCGGTGCGCGCGACTGCCGAGAGCGTCACCGTCGTTCCTGTCATTTCGTGCGTGCAAGAACGTTGTAATATACGAGTATACGATGTGAAGGAAGAACACTGGAACGCGACAGGACAGATTTCCGTTCCGTTGAGACTCGAGTGAAGTTGGGTGAGAGACGACTCGCGCGCGCGCGCGCGCGCCCCCGCGCGCTCGTCCGTTCCAAGGATTTTTCAGTGATTCGCGCGATACGGCGCGGATCGGTTGATGTGTATTGGCTGCGGAATCGAAAGGAGGAGTGTAATCTCGAGTGTCAAATCAGAAATGCGTCTCAGCGCGTGATGGACAGACGAAGCTTCTCAGCTAGAAGCAGCGGCAGTGGCGGCTTCTTCTCGACCGGCAGACTCATGGATACATGGATATTCTTCCTATTCGTCGCCATTGCCGGTAAGTCTTGCACACTACTCGCCATTTCGTTTCATATGCGTCGTTTTTCTCCGTTTTTCTTTCTGCCCATCATCAAAAGAGAGAGCCTACGAAGTAAATCTTCCTT
>NW_012130138.1:31127-36392 GCF_000143395.1 Atta cephalotes
CACTACTCGCCATTTCGTTTCATATGCGTCGTTTTTCTCCGTTTTTCTTTCTGCCCATCATCAAAAGAGAGAGCCTACGAAGTAAATACTTCCTTCTTCCTCCCTCTCCCTTCCTCCCTCCCCCCTCCTCCCCCCCCTCCCTCTCTCTCTCTCTGTTTTTATTTTACTATTATTTTCCTTTATTTCTTTGTATTATTTCTATTTTATTTTTCATTTTATTATATTTTATCTTTATTTTATGTTGTTATCATTTTGTCACGTTATTTTTTTTTCTAATACGCTATTTCGGCATTCACTGCGTTACTACTGCGTTTATACTGCAATTCTTATTCTACGTATTTACTTAATCAATTTTGTATTTACATTTTGTATTTCTTAGAGGATTTACTAGAACTAATAAATAAAAGCAATCAATCAATCTGTCTTTTATGCACAGACTGCCGAAAATTTCTCGTCGTTTAAACATCATTCTATAATCTCTTGACATTAGTCTGGTATATTTATTTTTTAAGTAAATGATAATATGATACAAGATTTTAATACGCGGAATTCCGTAAATAGCTATTATTTCAATCTAGTTTTCAAGTATTAAAACACGTATCTGATGTGGAAATTGTATCGCAGAATCGTTAGAGTGTAATTTATATGTCCCGAATAATAATTCGAATATGTTTACGTTTACAAATAATAAAACGTCACCGATGTGATATAACATTTGCGAATTATAAATATTTTAGAGAATATCGTGAATTAATTCTGCTTGGTCGTTTCTCGCAAATTACGATC
The DNA here is from genome assembly GCF_000143395.1 of Atta cephalotes. Classification (NCBI taxonomy): domain Eukaryota; kingdom Metazoa; phylum Arthropoda; class Insecta; order Hymenoptera; family Formicidae; genus Atta; species Atta cephalotes. The sequence continues at coordinate 31,914 of NW_012130138.1, forward strand.
AATTTGTCTCGATTAAATTCCTGAGATTATAATCCATTTAAATGTGAATTTATTAAAAATTTGATTTTATGTATTTTTATACCTAAAAATAAAATTTTGATTGCAGCAACGTTTTAACAATTTCATTCTTGCGCTTTACAATCTTGTTTTAAACTAATCACAGAATCATATTGTTAATATAAAGGCGCCTCCAGACGATGACTTTATGTATACGCCAACTTTGCACACATTCACTAAATATTGACTACATTCAATATGGATAATTATGTATGTCACGTATGTGTATGATATTTGCTAATGTTGATCATACCGTTTGGAGAGCGCCTTAAGAAAAGTATCAAGATACAAAAAAGAAACAAAACTTTCACTGAAATAAAATTGTTGAAAGTTTGTGTACATTTGTTATAACAATTGGACTATTTTTTTCTTTTGGATTTGACATTCTTATAATTAAAAGATTTTTCGATGTACTTCTTTGGTAGCGAATTTAAAATCTATATTTGAAATCTACAGGGTGTCTCGCAACTATCGCATTTTCTTTTAAGGACATATTCTTGAGAATTTTGAGACGAAAATCCTGATACGAAAATGTCGGGACTACAATAATTTTTTGAATTATATACTAACTTTAAATGCTTATAGGTCAAAAACCATTTTACTTTTATAGTCTCTATTATTATTTTTCTTTTAAACATTCTTTTAAACATTCTAAAGCGAAAATCCTAATACGAAAATATAACAGTATACTGTATAATATACACATTATTTCGAATATTACACGCTATCTTTAATCAATCAGAATTCAAAAATTATTACAGCCTTGACATTTTTGTGGGATTTTGATCTCATTGATTGGGATTTTCATCTCAAAATTACCTCAAAAATACATTCTTAAGAAAAAAATGCGGTAGAGGAAAGTTGCGAGACACCCTGTATATCTAAATTTAACGACATACTTATGAAAATTGACAACAGTTATAACAAATTTTATTCAATTCTACTCGTTCTATTCGCTATTATATCGATTTTTAATTATCTTAATTTTAAAGAGGAGATTTTTCCGTTGCGGAAGATACAATATATAAGCGTAATCATTAACGTAAAAAATACTGCAGCGGAGAAGATCTAGATACTCTTTTTTTGTGCGCCGGCGTATTCGTTTTATGCGTAGACAAGTTACGTATGTTATCATTTTTACCTGCAATGATAACTATCCGCGCAGATTCAGATCATTCAGATTTAATCCAGATCACACACAAAAAATATTTTGCTGCTCTAGCTAGAATTGTTTTTTGTATCTAATAGAAAATTATGTATCATATGCATAGAATTTGTAACACAAATCTAAATTCTATCATTTATATGATTAGATGCAATACATATCCAATATCGCAATACTCTTAGAAATTTATCTATTTTAGCTAATTTTTCGTACTTAGATAATTTTTGCTATAACTGTAAGATCACTTTTTTGAGTGCAGAGATCTTTATGGATACTCTGCACTTGCATTTACGTTATTTATCAATTTTCTTAATTTTGATGAAAGGCTCCGAAGAATAAACACACAATAGGAATAACATACATACATTTACACATTATTTATACCTATATATTTTATTTTACCTATGTTTTTATGAATAATCGCGTAATAAGTATATAGCGGAAGAGTGAAAGTAAGATAATTCGAGCTTAATTTAAAGATAATAAGAAGAGTAAGAATGAAAACTAAATCTATATATAGATGCCTGATATAGAAGTAGCAAAATTAGCAAATGCTAAAACATATTTTTTATTTATTATATTTCATATATGTCCTTTGATTCTAATAAGAAAAATTCGTTTTATTTATAAAGTCTATAATAGATAGTAGACGACGAATTGTCATAGGAATAGTGCAGATTTGGCATAATATTGTGCGAAGATGGGCAATACTGATAGCAATACAACTATTTATACTATTTATCTTGTCATTTGATAGATGAAGATTTGGAAATATTTGAAGATGTAGGAATAATAAATAGGAATCAAAGCAAATTATTAATTTTACAACCATAAATTTAATGTATGTCTTAACTTTCCATCTGCTGCATATTCAGAAAGTATGAAAAATTATATCTTTCTTAAATATCTTTTTAAATTATTGAAAGAAAAAATATAAGGGCGAGGGTATTCTATGAGGGAATATGTCGTGACCTAATTTACTTTGCTATTATTATCTCTGTTTATTTCGAATCTGTTCGTCAGGCATGTAACATAAAATAGGCTTCGATCGATGGCTTTGCAATTTTTTTTGTGGCATCAATAATTCAAATACTTTCTAAATGCATATATGCACAGAGAGCTTAGCACCCCTTGGTTGTCCCATCCATCGTGATTCGACGATATGCACTTGCGTCTCGCTTTGTTCGTTGCGTCGATGCGCATTACGTATGCAGCACGTGCGACACGACGAGGGTGTGAGAGCATGATGTGGCGTCGCATCGCGTCGTATCGCATTGTATCGCTAATGTTGTCTTGAACGCGTTTCATTCAAGAGAACGGTAGGAAACGATAACAGATGAAAGAAGAATCTTATTTCCATTACTGATGTTTGATCCGTGGATTTAAGTTTGAGATTCTTTACAGCCGATTAATTAACATTTTGATAGCCTGTGACAATGTTGTCAAGAGTAATGTAATGCAATTATAATGTCGCAGCAATGTACGTGCGCGTGTGCGTGCGTGCGTGCGTGCGTGCGTGCGTGCATGCGTGCGTGCGTGCATGCGCGGATGTGTGTGTGTGTGTGTGTGTGTGTGTGTGTGTGTGCACATACAGAATAATTGATTTTAATCTTAACAGCAAATATTTCGAAAATATGCAATTTTACCAAAAAACATTCCAAATAGATAGATGTCGCCATTTATCTATACAAGTTTCATATGGAATATTTTTTGTAAAATTGAGTATTTTCAAAATGTTTATTTGTTGAGATTAAAATGAATATCGGAAAATATACACCCGATATATGTTATATTTGCTAATGTAAAAATGCAAAAATAAACGTTTGTGAATATGTATACATTATGTATACATATATAGTATAAGTGAAAATAAAAATTACAGCAATTATTAAACGAAGATATAACCTGTAGCAAGAAAGTTATATTATATTACCTAGGAAGTAAAGTAATTATTACCAATAACCGGATAATTACTCCATGGAGATTGTAATCTTTTTTTTTAATGATTATGTGGAAAAGTTTCCTTTACTCATCATATTTCTTTTCTTAATAATGAAATGATTGTAATGTGGATATTAATGAGAGATGTTCTCGCTCGTGTAATCCACTTTCAATCAAATGCATCATAAAATTAAATTCGTTAAATTGTATACAATAATTTTTAAGTATGTGTTTTAGTTAGAAGAACAATGTATAAAGAGCAATGTATAAAGAATAATAAAAAATATATATATTCTCTAATATCAACAGATTTTACTCTGGATATGCATCAACGGATGCTATCAACGGATTTTACTCTGGATATGCATCAAAAACTTCGCTTTTCGCCATAAGCTCAATTCATGCATAACTTATATAGTCGTTATCGTGAAAAGTGAGTGGGCAAATATTTCCGATACTATTCGTCGGAATCAGATACAAGAAACTGAAAAACTTCTGAAGATGATTTATTTTGTGTATATGTATGCGTACATGTATATGTATACGTGTATATGTATACATTTGAATGAATTAATGTATTTTATTTTTTATAATTTTTTTTATTTTTAAAAGATAGTTACACTGTTTCCAATTATGTCACGAAAAGAATGAGTTATACAACTTTTAAAATTCGGTGAATTAATACAATTCGTTATGCCGCGCGTTTTACGTATATGCTGATTATTGATATAATTGATAAATGTTCAAGATGTTATAAATTTTTATATATATAACTTTTATATATATAACTGCAACTGCAGTTCTGAATTTAATAAATAAAAAGTTCAAATTTTATTAAACACATATGATACAAATGAAAGACATGTCCTTTGAATATATAATTTTGAATCATTTTAATATTATCATTTTAATATTTTGATCATCAATTTTAATATTATAATATTTTAAGCGTACCCTTCTTTCTTGCTTTAACAAAATATGAAAATATTTTAAGAATTCATAAATCTAGAAGCGCTTTTCAAATGAAAAATTTTAGATTTATCATGTCTTGAGCATGGATATTTTTCGTATTGAGACGAAACGATCTGAGAGAATTGCATAAGCATGCATATGTACTAAGAATTCTTTTTCACATATTAAAGACTGACTATTAATCCAATGTTATGTGATATTTTTGTTTTGTTAGGGGAACTTAAGTGGATTTTGAACTTAAGTGATTTAAAAGAAATTATTGTATTCGTATTCGTACTTTGAAACAAATACTCGCGCATTATATATATATATATATATATATATATATATATATAATAATAATA
>NW_012130138.1:37612-44543 GCF_000143395.1 Atta cephalotes
GAGGAAGGTTGGCTCCCAACAAGGGTTACACTTTTTGTAAACTCCTCCTTCTCTATCTCGTTTGGCACATATATAATATCAATCTTCGTTTTGTAGCTTCTTTCCTATTCTATTCTCAATTCAAGCTGAATTCGACTACCGCATTTTCTCTTATAGTTTAGAGAAAAGAAAAAAGAGATCAATAGAAAAATTATCTATTTTCTACTGATTTCTGCAAGAAAATAAGACTATTATATTGATATTTTCCATATCACTAGAAATGTTAGTAATGTAATTTGTAGAATAGCGCAATGTAACAGGAAAATATTTTTCATCGCAATTGAGTTTTGAAGTTTAGAGTTTTTATGTGAAAGAAAAGAAAAATATTAGCTAAGATGAGTCTTTACTTACTCTCTGCTTTTATACAATGTTGAAAAAATATATATAATATAAATGTTCATCGTGTATACAAATATAAAAATAAAATAATTTCTTGCGAAATCTGTTTTCATTCTCCAAAATATCTTACGTGCATGAACTATATTATTTGAATAGAAGGTTGTACTATTTGGAAGTCAGTACAGTAAAAGCACTTTTAGGTATAATAAAAGCATCGAATTTAATCGATTTGTGTATTTCTAACGTTCTTCTTTAGAATTAATTAAATTAAATTAATCCTTTGTTCTCCGCGTGCAATATATCTGCGATTTTCAAAATCAGTTACCGACTACTCCATGCTTTATTTTATTAAATTAGCTTTTATAAAGTCAGCTTTCTTTTTATTAATTTTGTTATTACCCGAATATTATTGAAATGTATCAGATTATGTTAACTGTGTAAAATGATTTTTTTCTGAAGAAAAAGTCACAGCATTTCATCGAATTCGTAGTTCTGAACGATCTTTGATGAACCATTGAGGAGCCACTGGGATTTTAAACTCACGGTTGTTGCTGTGTTAAATTAATTCCACCCCATCCCTCGTGTAATATCTCCGACTTTCATTGTCAGCTATCTCTCGTATTCACACGCAGCATCCCCGGGGGAAATATGAAGAGTTATTGAAAACCTCGCTTCATCGAGTTTCAACAGTGTTTTGTAATCCAAATAAAACCATCATGTCTAATGTTACTGTTATAATACGCAAAATATTAGTAACTCTATAACTTGTTAAGGAATGAGGCTTTTTAATACTCGCGATATGTCTAGATTTTATGATTGATGTAATATGATTTAATATTATATGTTGATGATATATATCAGCATATGATTTAACTTTTTTTATGTCCATGTAACAGATAACATGTATTCGTAACGTTTATGTCAACTGTTTTTATGTATTACTGGAGTTACGCTTAATTTTAATCAAAGTCAAATTATATCTTACAGCCGTTATAAATTTGGTCATTTTTATAGAGAATTTCTGAAGTATTACTGTACTAATACTTAGATAATGCGAAAAAACGAATACAATGTAATATCGATGTTGAATCTTTTCTTTTTAGCTCTGAAATTCCACACTATATTTTATAATTATTATAAAAGACGAATTGAAATTATACTTATTGTGTTACTTATGACAGAGACTGTCCATGTAGCTAATATAAAGATAATTTTCTTACATAGCTCTCCACTAAACTCTTTCAAATGCTCTCTATTTTTTTCTGAATATGCCACATATAAATATTATAATTTTCTACGACGTGACGTGGAGAAACGCTGCTCTAGAATTAAAGAAGTTAAAGTTAACAGAAATTTTACACTTGTAGATATACTTTGCATTTACATGAAACATTCTCTTCTTTCATAAATTGAGGAACGATGTGACATAATAATTCATGAATGTTTATGTAGAGAAAGACGATGACTGAATGACGATGACTGCATCGTCATGACGATAGATAGATCGCCGTTTCTGTCACATCGGCAGTCTCGATGAGATATAGCTTTCGATGATAGGTTTTGTCGGATAGGTTTTGACACGTGCATTCATTTCACGACGTTGCGGGGGTTTTTTTTGTAGCGCTGATTGATTGAAATACACGCACGCACGTTAGTTTCTGGCGGGGAAGTGCGCGATCGTCCATCGCGCGCGGTCCCCCCTGCCGCTTTCTCTCGTACCGTGAAACGACACCTTGTGAACGACACCGGATAATGCCCGTTATGTGTTCATGTTTCACGGTCTCGGTGAGAAGTGATTTAATCCTTTCGGGAGATATCACCGATCCAATGTTGCATCGCGTCGCGTCGGTTGATTTAATTTTTCATGAATAATATTGGCTAATATATACGCGTTATTATACATGTATTGTAATAATTACTTTAATTTTAAAAAATATCCAAGGTTGCAATATAATTGGGCATAATAGTTAATAAACAATTTTACTGAGGTATCTAAAAATTTACCTGGACCTAAAAATAATTTTATTGGACTATCAAAACGATTATGTACAGGACGCTCAAACTGTTGTGTTAGAATATTAAAAACACTTTTTGTAGTATTGCTTATCAGGCTTGAGATTGCTACATAATTCTTTTGATCTTCTTTTTGGTCCGACAAAATTATTTTTAGAACGGTATGTACTTACGTTTGTACGTATGTACTTACGTTTTTAGAAAGTGATACAAAAGATAAATAAACGCAACGTTAAAAAAATAAGCGTATACGAATAATAGAAATTGATAATTGCGTTTCGCGTTTTTACAGTTTCTTCTCTATGAATTTCATACTTTTCACTCGTGTCACTTTTGAAATAGGAGAGTGCTCTGTACATCACGATGGAAAAATATGAAACTCGCCTTCGGTTTTTCCGAAGGACGGTCAAAGTGTTAATTTAGCGTGCCATATATGGAGTGTACATCGAGTGTAAACCGACTGAGAAACGTATTTGTGCGAGAAAATACAATCCGACATAATTTTTCCGATACATTTTATCGATTGTCGTAATAAAGAAAACATTACGCTCTAGCCAATCTTCCGTCTGTCTACATACAATAATCCCGCAGAATTTACGAGGAAATCGAGGAATGCTTTGCGAGTCAGATTTTACAAAGAAATGCAATGCGATATCCCACGTCTTTCGCATTGCGGGAATCATTCAAGTTCATTCTCATCACTTGAGGACGGATAAGCGGCGGAGGCTGCGTACGTCATCGTGTTCGTAGTCGTGTCACATTTCTGCACGATAAGCCGAGACTTGTGTGAGAGACGGCGCCACGTCGCATCTCAAAGCCAAGAAATATCGCGTTTCTGAGAAATCGCTTTATTTCGACCTATAATCGTCATTGTATAATCTTTATTTTTTCTCGTGTTAAATCGTCAGATTTAATTCTCATTCATGCCAATGCTCGATATAGTATGTAGATTATAGCGAATCATATATCATCGTTGCCGCGACGGGGTAGCCATTCCTTCTGTTTGCGCATATACGAGTACGTAGTCCATTATTTTTTTAAGTTCAGTTTCTTGCCTCCATTTTTGTCATATTATAAATATTGCATGTTGTATATAACATGAATTATTATTAAAATAGTAGTAATGTTTGTTTCCCATACAACTTTTAATTGAAAGCAATTATAATCTTGAAGTAAATATATAATATTAAAATGTTGTGTCGGTGATAAATTTAGTAATTATTATAGAATTGTGTTAGGTATTATGAAAAAATAATTATATATTAGAAGATATTACGATGATATTAAGCAAATGTATTTATCGTAGTTAAAATTCTGTGATTTTCGTGATCGAATAAATTTATCGAATAATATAATAATACTTGAGAAAATGTGTTTTGAAAGAAAACTATGTTTTCAAATTCAATTTATACCCTTTTCCGGCATTTCACTACGCAGTAGTCCATAATTCGCAAACAAATTGAGTTAAGAACTTTGTGTTATATGATATTCTATTCCACATTAAACTCAAACAAAATATTCGAGGAATCGTATTCTCAAAGGGACATCATATATGTGCAAGCTATGCAAGCTATAACAATGCTATTATTTGATGCATCTCGTTTAATTTATACTTTACCGGCTATATCGGGGAATGACGTCTCTATTCTACCTACATTCTTTTCATTATTCCATCGATACGAATGATGCAGTCAATTTGTGTATGTAAATAACATTGTCCGATAATGTAATATGCATTAGTTAATACATCCGTATGACGTCATGTATGGCATATAAGTCATAAGTTATGATTCTAAAGCTGTTGTACATCTAACAGAGTACAACTGAGAGAAAGGATTTTGTTAATTTAACAAGCCGTATCTCAGTATCTTTAATAAGTGATTTGTAAATACATATATGATAATAAATTGTTTTGTTGTGATTGCTACTAATTTGCTACCATATATCAACCAATTATTACTAATAGAAGCAAAGTATCCTATATATAAAGTAAAGATCCTATATGTAATACATACATATAGGATCTAACCTATCTTTTAGATTTAAACGGTTTTTCGAATAAAAATGTACAAATTTTCGTTGCAACGCAAATCAACGTTTTATATAGCAAGATTAATCTGTTATTGATGAGGTTGCTTAATTAGGAGTATTGCACCTTGGATGTCATTTAAATGTACTACGGATGATTAATCTTATATCCGACGATTATTCAGCATTATCCCATATATATTTTGGAAGACGTCGCATTGTAGCGCTAACGTACATCACTAATACAGCGCGTCGGTTATTTCATTATTCGTACCAAGGATATTTCATACTTGACTTCTATGCTCGTGCGATCCCGGAATTCTCATTACCCTTCTATGGCACGGGCACATTCATCAGGTGTCAAATAAAATTCACCAGGCTCTCCGTTACTTAAAGTTTAACAAAGATCTACTCTCGAAGCAGGTACACGACACTCTTATTTCACTTGTGCACCACTGTCTTCCTCCCCCCCATTTTTTTTTCTCATGACTGTCAAGATGTGTTAAGACACTACTACAGTCCAGAGGGCATACCGCGTTACACCGCTATCTTTGTTGCGCTTATCTCTTTGATAAGATGCGTCAACTTTCACCTGTACAAAGCAAAGTTTACGATCGGATCATCATTGTGCCGTCAGTATTTCGTGTTAAGAGCATGAAACCTTCGTGTGCTGGAGAATGATCGGGATTTCATCTATTTCAGCTTTGAAGCCAATTGCGCGCATGTTTCTGTCTATTAGTTGGGCTAAAGTAGAGAACGCAAGTCTCTCTTTAGAACTCAAAAGCTGGCTTTTAGCGCGAGCGAACCGTGAAGCGTGAAAATAATTTCAAAATAGTTTCCAGTTGGCGTTCTCTGCAGCGTACGCGAATTCTCGAATAAACTTCCACCGACAATTTCTGTAAGCTCGTCAAGGATATATCATGACAGGTGACAATAATTAAAATTTGCTTGATGTCAACATTTCAATTGAATTACGCAGTCGTCATTGTCAATAAGTTTCTTTGAAAGCTACGAAAGCAGATTGCAATAATCTTGACAACGTTTACAACATTAAACGGAGGTGTTTAAAACATTTTCGAACCAAGTAGCAATTTCATAGAGTCTATATCTATATAATTTCAAAATATTGAAGTATTTAATTTTCTTAGTTGTCTTTAGGATAGTCCCCAAATTACAAAATCGTCAGTAATTGTATTTCTCTCTGCTTTTTTGAAAATTTATTTACTGTTTCATAGAAACTCGTTGCAGAATAAAATATGTAAAAGAAAATATGTTTATTATTTTTGAAGAAATATTGTTAAGAATAAAATTTTCTGATTTTCAATTATTATTTCAAATATTTTCTATTAGAAACTTCCAAATTGTACGATTTTATTCTTAACAATATATTTATATATTTATATATTTTTAAAGGCAATAAAGATACTCTTAAATATCTCTTTTAATTTAGATGTCTCTCTTTCAAAAAATACTCCACAATTTTTTCGTCCTCCTAATTTCGCTATCGCGAAACGCAACGTAGCAACTAGGACGTTGCTTCTCTTCGTTGTTTTCTACAATGTAAGATCCAGGCGTACTTTTAATTCCGGTAAATGTATTTGCCTCGAGCTTGTATTCCTTTAATATCTGTAAAATTTCGTGCATTGCATATACAGAATGCGCTGAGTATCGTGTATTTTCTCAAACTAGAAACTTTTTACGATCTTTATATATTTCCTCAGTGAACATTTCGTTGTTCTATTAGTCTACTATCACAGCTTTTTAGTTTTTAATAAAATAAGTAATTATATAAATAATTTCGTAAAGTTAAGAATTTATTTTATTAGAAAATATTTATGTGAAATTAAATACGCAACAAAAATTATATAATTATTTGTATAACTCAAACTAAATTCGTTAGAAACGATAAAAGTTGACTGAGTAAAATGTATATATAACGGAAATTTGATAATGAAAATTCAATTGTACGTATATAATAATAACAAAAAGTTTAAAAATATGAATATACGAATCAAATTCCAAAGTTTACTAAAAATTTTTCATTTTTGTTATTTATAATTGAAAATCAAAGCTGCTGGAGATGAATTAATTAAGGCGATGTAAATATTGTGCATAATATATATATTTTAGTAACAAATATTTAAATTTTTAATATGCGCTTAAAAATAACATTTCTAGAGAAAATGCATGAGTATAAGAATGAGGAGAGAAAAAGAGAGGACTTTTATATAAATACATACATCAATTATCCGCGAAATCATTGTCTATGTTAATCGAATGTTTTGTCCAACACTGGACGAGAATAAACGCATTAAGCCTGGGTATACCCTGCATATAGAAAAATATCAGAGTAGCTCGATCGACCGGCCGTTTACCCGACACCGTTCGTGTTCATGGTTGGTCCAGGTACGGCGGTGGCAATTCTTAAGATTTCGAGGTGCGTGAGATGGGTCGTCCTGGCAACCTAGTGGTGGAAAGAGTCTCTCCTCTCTTGTCCTTCTCTCTCTCTCTC
>NW_012130138.1:45902-52030 GCF_000143395.1 Atta cephalotes
ATATATATATATATATATATCTTATTTCAAATTATATTCCACAAAAATTAGGAAAGGCTTATTTATACCTTTTTCTTTTCATCTTTACAATCGGTCTCGTAAAATACACTTTGCCTCTTTGTTATCTTCCGACGTGACAAGTCCTTTCCGTTATGTCCAATTTCGTTCAGTCTAAGAGCCTGATAAGAACGGGCGGTCTGGAGAAAACTCTTTGAACTCTTACAATGAAACCTTCAGTTATGTGAACGTGGCGACCAAATGTGGAAACAAAAAGTCAGATATAACAACGATTCGTGTCTTTTCTATCTCTATTTGAAATTGATCTGCACCATTGTGAGACCAATTCACCCAATATCCATATTCGATTCGACGAACGATGACACTGTCGTATCGAATCATTGAACAAGGGCACTTTTTATGCATCCATTCATTGAATAAATGTCGCTATAATTTACAAGGATTATACCTTTGTTTTTAAGAAATTATATTATCTCTAATAATTGCACGGATATACAATAAATTTAAGTTAAACTTTCTATAGTAAGAAAAATTGATTTTTAGTATCGAAACATATATGCAATGTTTAGAAAAATTAATTCTTCAGCAAACACAATATTTATACGTTCTAACGTAAAAATGTTTTGCACAATAAAATTATATATATAATATAATAGTAATAATTATATATATAATATAATAAAAGTTATTATTTTGGACAAAATTATAATGTATTTCAATTCGCTCCGATAAAAGGAAAGAACAATTTAACATATTGCTGTTAGAAGAAGCAGTGCATACAATATTTTACTAATTCCTTTATCAAATGTTTCTCTACAGAATGTTATTTATCAATTGGTAGATTTGTATATATATTGTGGGACCAGTCGCGTGCATCACGATTTGACCAGATATATCAAAACCACGCGCTTAATCGACTTATAAAATACCGAGGCTGATTTGCGGCATGTATGCGGGCCAATGCGTGCCGTACCGTGCGGGTATTCGATTTAAACTGCCGCGTATCGCGATACGCAAGAATGCATCTAAAACAATAAATTTATCATTCGTCACTCGCTTGCGTCGACATACTTTGAGACTGTGGAAAAATATAATTCTTGCCCATATATATGTAGATACGATAGAGTTTTGATTATTTTCTTCATGAATAGACAAAGATAAAAAAAAACATTGAGGAAAACATAAAAATGCGAAGCCGACGGTAAAACTTTAGTTTTCAGTTTATTGCCGTTTTGGAACGACGTGAAGATAGGACGTAAAAAAAGAAAACTTTAGTTGTGTAAAACTGAAAATCGAATAAACTAATGGAAATGCTGTCAGTCGCGAAGTTAAAAGCGCGGTTAAAGACTCGAAAAATTTTACTACAAGATAAAATATTAAAAGAATTTGTAAAATTATAATTATAATAAGAGTTTAGAAAATTTTAACGAAAAGATCCTTTAATTTCCATGAATATTTGAACACGTAGAAATTTATTATTCTAGTACCGATCCTATAATTAGATATCACTTTAATGTTGAGTATTAGCAATATGTGTATATTTGCGCATGAATATCATTGATGCCAATATTGGAATGATAGCAGTCCAAGACTTGGCATGTATCAAATTAATGTTGATTGGTATAGTATTATCACAATACTAAAATCTTGCGATATTGGCAGAATTTACTGCACTAATATTAATATTACGTCATAATACGTCAATATCGAAACGATAACAACGGCTTAGTGGAAATACATAGCGATTCTAGGACATCCCCGATCACTTCTGTGATACGCTCTATTTTAATACAAAACAATGCACGAGTAGTAGAACTGTGCGGATGGAAAAAACATCGATAGTTAACTAGTTGGAAAAAAAAAAATAAATAAAAGCGTGAATGGCGATGAAAGAGAAGAGAAGAACGCGATAGGACAGATTCCAATTTTAGTTTCCAATTTCGGCGTTCCGAGCCCTTTTCAAGCCGTTGCGACGTAGAGAGCACAGCGCGATGCTGCACTGCGAAAGAATGCATCTCGTGTTCGCGTCTGCGACGCGATGGCTGTGAAATTGCACGACGCTACTCTTGTCGTCGGAAGCATGCGGAAAGACGCCACGTACTTCCTTCTGTCGCAAATCCTTGCGCAGGGCATTTGAGGGTATTACGGCGCAGTATCGCGTCGCCACCCCGTCCACGCCTCTCTAAAAGAAACTGATTCGCACTCACGATGCAACGTACCGCTCGATTGCTCCCTCGTGTTCACTGGATTCGGTTTAATTTCGCGGAACGATTGGCCTGAGCGACCAACGACCGAAAGATCCTCACACTATTTGGTGCTGCGATAGGCAAAAACGTTCGGTCGATGTAAGAAACTCCCCTGGAATCTCAGAAACTAACAATAAGTCGATAGCGATACGTATATTTCTAGCAATCTGTTTGAAGTCATACAAAGAAAAATGTTTTTGGTTAAACCAATAAAAAAGTCCTATCAAAATGCCATTCTGATTGGGTTTTTTTATTTAACCAGAATATTTTTCTCAGTGGATATATGTTTTTCTGTATGTATATCTCTGCATATACCAAAGGTTGGTACAATTGTTTTATATTATTACATGATTTTTTGTGATATGACAGAAATAGATACTTGTTAGAAATGGGGTAGTATGCGAAGTTAGCACCCAACTATAGTATTCAGTAGAGTTCTGATTAGAGTTCCCATTTCCTTTTGACGAGACAAAAAGTTCTATATAATTTGTAACAAGAGTTCCGTTTAATAATTATTTTTAAATAATTTAAAAAAAATGGGATGCTAATTTCTCATTGAAAATCGAGAATAAAGTTCTCGGCTCAATAGCTTCATTTCATGAATACCTAGAGTTCCTGATGCACAAAAAAAAATTTTGAAAAATCAAAAAAAAATTTTTGAAAAATCAATTTTTAAATACTAATTTTAAGTACTAATAATTCTGATTAGAATTCCTGCTTCCTTTTAACGAGACGAAGAGGTCTCTTGTCTTTTTTAATGCAAGATTTATTTAATAACAATTTTTAAATAATTTTTAAAAAATGGGGTGCTAACTTCTTAGCGAAATTTGAGATCGAAGTTCTGAGCAGCTTAATTTTTTTTGAAAAAAAAATTTTTTTATAAAATAGTTCTGTGATTTTTGACGTTAATTGTCATTCTAACATTTTCGAAGAGTTCTCAGCGATTAAAACCAACACAGAATCAAAAATAAAAGATATATACTTAAAACGAAATTTGAAAAATCAGTTGCAGAAGTACGTATTTCCTTATGTAGTCATCCAATCGTTTTGTCACCTAATACTTTTCGTTATGGCTCGTCGAAAAGACTGCCAGAACTTCAAGTAGAACTACTCAGTACTCTCAAAAAATTTTCAATGAATTTTTTCAAAAAAAATTTTTTTTTTTAATAAATTTTCTTGTGTGTCAAAATTGTTTTTTATGTATCAGGAACTCTAGATATTCACAAAATAGAACTATTAAGCTGCTCAGAACTATTTGATCTCGAACTTCGCGAGAACACCCCATTTTTAAAAAATTATTTAAAAATTGTTATTAAATGAATCTCGCAAAAAATACAGAGAACTCTTCGTCTCTTAAAAGGAAGCAGGAACTTTAATCAGAACTATTGTATTTAAAAATTGATTTTTCAAAAATTTAAAATTTTTTTTCGATTTTTCAAAATTTTTTTTATACGCATCAGGAACTCTAAGTATTCACGAAATAAAGCTATTGAGCCGCTCAGAATTATTCGATCTCGATTTTCGATGAGAAGTTAGCATCCATTTTTTAAAAATTATTTAAAAATAATTATTACGCGCAACTCTTGTTATAAATTATATATAACTCTTTGTCTTGTCAAAAGGAAACGAGAACTCTAATCAGAATTCCTGAATGCTATAGTTGGGGTGCTAACTTCATATACCCTTAGAAATGTATATGGAGTAAAAAGAATTCTAAATAAAACATAAATATTAGGGTCCAACATTGGAAATAATCTTGAAACAGAATGGACTCTCTTTCATATGTGTAATTATTGGTGTACAATTTCATCGTCAGTTTATCTTTCTTATTTTAATGGAAAATTCCTAATGGAAAATTTTTTTATTGTATCATCATTTTTATAGTCTATTTTGATATTTAGTTCTTTGCTATGAGTAAATAATGCGCATATGGAAAATAATAATTTTTGAATTAACAGCAAATATAAAGTACCATATAGTATGAGTAAAAAAGTATGAGTAAAAAAATACTATTTTTCAACAAAAGGCAGATGACTAATAGATAGAGAGACTAATTTTTTTTTTTTTTTAAATTTTAGAATCAGTATTTCAGTAGGTTTTGTTTGATGAAATAAAATAACAATAGAGCCACGCAAAGTAGTGATTTCTTTTGCTTTATTACACGATGTAAGAAAAAATTTCTTCTCAGTTCTAAGATAAAACATTCGTCATGAAAGTTTCAGTCACCCATCGATCGCATTAAAACAGCGCGGACCTTATATTTAACGCGGCGTTCCGGTTCCTCTACGGAATGGAATCGTGGAGAATATATACGTCTGGGAATAAAATTCTTGTCGGCCGACGACTTATCTCCGGTTCTTATCGAACCGCCGTCTAGAGAGCCTTATATATCCCACCGTACACTTCTCGACAACGTTGTGCTTCTTGGTTCCCAAAGTATTGGCAGACTCCTGCTCTTCTCGAAAAACGTCGCATCGTCGTAAGAAAGAGTGAAGACGGAGAGTGATCATTTCATTGTTTTAAACGAAACTTTTTCTACTTTTTAACTGATGTACGGGACACTCTCTAATAATAAATAAAAATGATTAAATAAATTGTTGATAATTATTAATTTAAAAAAAATATATATATATATATAAAGTTTCACATTAGCATACGTAAATTATACATAACACATTATACAACTACATATTTTTCCTTAAGGTTAAAAAAGTTTAAGCAAACGTTAGAAAATTAAATTAAAATAAAAATCATAAAACTAATTATTTATTTACACTGTTATAGCTTATTTTGTCAAAGGCTTTTTATCTTCCGTTCACTTAGCTTACTACCAATATCTCGATACTAGAATGAGCGGCACTCTTTCTAGTTTCAACGCTTGAATTTACAATCGCGAAAAAGCATATGATGTTCAGTACGTTCTACATTAAATGATTGTCAAAACTTTGATTGACGATAAATATTGATAGAATTCCATATGATATGTATGCGGTTGCCGCATATCATAGTCATCTGGTCGCAAACAAATCTAGGTCGTTGCTACGAGAGTACGATGTACGAGGATCGACTATAGCAGCTATTATCGTGAGCCATCCGAGCCGAGCAGCATACGTTCCGCTTCATTCTAAACGAGACTTCGAAATCTCGAATGACGACCGTCATCACTAGATCTATCAACGAAGCCGTATGAGAGTTAGAACCGCACTGTCGTTCCAATCCAAGTACGTCTAAAATGAGTGGACTGAATGGGAGTACCTTGAGTACTCAGTGCAAGTACCCAATGAAATTCTAGAAAATATTTCGTTCGAGCTGCAGTAGCGGCTGCAATAAACATGAAGCGGATTCGTAATTTCGAGTTCATTTAAATGTGAAATACTTTGTTCTACAATATATGACGTTATGTATATTTATCAGCTTTTCTTATACGCAATTTAAGAGATCAAATTAAAAAGAAGTAGAAGAAATTCATTTTTATATACATAGATATGTATTAATATACTGAATATATCAAAGATGTTAAAAAAGTGTCACGAACAGAGTAGTTTTATACACACAGTTATAATATACATACCTACAATTATGATATCTCAAGTTATATGTATATAATATATTTTAAAAAGAAATTTTGTAGATATTTTACTTTTGCTAAAAATGTTTAATTTGTCAGAGGAAAAATAGATTCTATAAATATTAACTCTGAAATACTACAAAAGCTATATATTTTTTGATTTTTATATTACATATATCAAGATGAAATTAAATATATAAAATTTTTATACACACAAAATATATATATATATATATATATATATATATATATATATATTTGTCGTTACCTAACTCGTGTATAATCTAGGTTACAGA
>NW_012130138.1:52050-54419 GCF_000143395.1 Atta cephalotes
ATATATATATATATATATATATATATATATATATATATATTCTGTCGTTCCAATCGTGATAATCTAGGTTACAGCAAAATACTTTTGTAACATATTTCGCATGGGCGATATTTTAAACGAAATAATATTTTCGTTTGTGTAATTCAACGAAGAAAAATATTTACGTAACATACGATCCGAGCAGGAACATAAGTAACATATTCGCCGTCATGCGACATGAAAACAACACGAGTCCACGAGCCAAAATAAAATCCCACCGAAACAGGTTCGCGAGTACGAGCGCGAAAAGTCATGTTCAGTTTTTGGGAGGAAGGGGGAGGAAAAAAGTTAAAAAGAGAGTATCGCGGTTGCGTGTACTCTTTCGTAATATCACGATGCAGCGCCATTACTGTAGCTGTGTAACTTGGTCAGGACTTGGCCCTTCGGCGATAGCAGCGTAGTTCGCGGTTTTGGACGTGGTTCCAAACGGTCGGTTCCCACGAGTACAAGTGTGTTGTACGCCCTGCGCTCGCGCTGTCCAATAAATATCTGTCGATCGCGTATAAACTTCAACGTTCCCAGTGCAACGGAGTAGGACACAACGTTAGGTAGGAATTGGAGGCATCCAGATCTGCTGCGGTCGCGGTAACGCTCCAAGGAATGGACGTTTTCCACCGAGAGAGTGAGATCTCTCGCAAAAACGTAGGTAAACGCCTGTATATTGTTGATCGATATATTGCGTTCGTGTATGTGGCAGGTTTCCGGAGAGGTGAATCAACGCGCGCGAGAGATTTTATCCGAAACATACGTCCGTTTTGTTAAAACTGGGCTATAGTAACGCGAGAGAATCCGTTAGACCTTCGCGCATATCCTCGGTATCATTTGTTGCGTTTTGCTGCACGTTTAGTTACGATGGCTCGTGTGAACAAAGCGATGAAGCAAATGCTCGACATGTAGAAGCAAAAACATTCGCTTTAAAGTAAAAATACGAAACGAAAAATATCATTCGATGTCCAATATGGAATAATATCTCACTTTTTTTCACTGCGAAGCATTTGTGTTCAATATTTTCAAATACCTATTTGATTGACGAGACCTTTTTGCTACTGTCGTTCAAAACTATAATATAATATATTGTTAACCCTTTTCAATTTGAAACGGTTGTCGACGCAGTGTTTCTTTTTTTGCTGCAATGTTTCATATGGATTTCTTCAATTCCATGAGTTACGATATTCTTGTAGATGCAGAATTATAATTATTAAATTATCTCTTTGATATCTTTTTTATCTTTTCAAAAAGTCGATTGCTATGTTATCGGAATTAAAATAAGGAACGTTTTATTGACTTATTTATAGAAATTGATTTAGTGCCGTAAAGATGATTAAAGAAATGCCAATGTGCATGGACGGCAACTACCAAAAGCACATTCTGTATGGTATTTTGACGTAAAGCAGTGCGCACGGAACTGTTCCTGTGACGCGGAACACTCACGGGATCAAAGTAGAAGTCGAGTCCCGAGATAAGCGTCGCTACGAAAGCTCTATACTATACTACTGTCGACAACAGCGTGGCTCCTGCGGTTCGGAACGCGTCGTTCCGACCAACCTGTCGTATGTATACCTGTACACACGTTAACTCAGTTAGCTGCCACACTGCGCTCACCAGTGATACGAATTACAGTCCACTCCTAGAGGCAGGACATTCCATAGACGTGCATGGCGTGTGTATTATCTCGTTACTGCGTATTTCCCAAAGTTACATGGTAAGTTCCGACGAGGCGAGACGCGAGACACGCACTCGCCCATCTAGTGGGCTTAATTTCGTCTTGTTTGCTTATTAACAACGACGCTCGCTTTTAATTGACACTAACAACGCCGTCGAACGATATTCCATCCATTAATCTTCGCGAGTTCGAAAATGCATGTGGCGTGAGTCAGCGTACGTTTTAAACTCAATTGAAGTATCGATAGTTATTTAATTATAGGCAGATTGATAATGAATTGCTTTTTAAATTCCACTTGAAGAATTTCTTTTTAAATTCTGCTTGAAGAATCAACAGCAAACAATTTCTAAATATTTAGAAAATAGCAACTCATGAACTAATTGCGAGCAGTCTTAAGTTTTAGTTTACAGATGAATATTTTAGACTATTTTTATAAAATTCTCATTTATCTTTTTCTATAGAGATTTTAAACGGTACTTGAAAATCAAGTTGCCCGCATAAATTGAAAATATGTGATAAGTGGTTTGTAAACAATGTATATATCGTGTGTGTGTGTGTGTGTGTGTGTGTGTGTGTGTGTGTGTGTGTGTGTGTGTGTGTGTGTGTGTGTGTGTGTGTGTGTGTGTGTGTGTGTGTGTGTGTGTGTGTGTGTGTGTGTGTGTGTGTG
>NW_012130138.1:56004-64973 GCF_000143395.1 Atta cephalotes
ATACTGCTGTAGGTGACATTCTCTCTCTCTCTCTCTCTCTCTCTCTCTCTCTCTCTCTCTCTCTCTTTTCGGTGTCACACTTTATTCTACAACATGTAGTTAAGGATTACAAAGTAATAGTCGTTTTACAGTGACAAGAGCATCGCGATTGTCTGACTTAAATTAACACGAGAATAATCCGTCTCTCTCTTGATCTAACACTAGAATTTCTGTGCCGCGATGCTTCCTGGAATTTCATGTCTCGTGAGATATTTCCTATGTACCAGCTTTTACAATATATTAATACAGCAAATTATATCACGAGATTCAATGAATATTTCAATTGTTGTTAGGCATCAAAAGCCTGCATAATTAATTCGAAATTTAATAATATTTTCTGGCTGATTTTTTAATTTATTGATATTAATTTTCAAAGGTTATTAGCAAGGAAAATCAAGGAAATCAGGAAAAATCAAGGAATTTATTGATCTAAAATAAAATTAAATTACTGTAAAATTCTAAATTTAAACTTTACTTCTTTAAAAATTATGAAATAGAAATTTTTAAATTTGTTAAAGAAGCAATGCAAATATTTTTTTTATTTTTAATTTTGCTATGAGCAATTTGCAGAAAAATCATTAATAGATATTGTTAAAAAGAAAAAAATTTAACTTTGCAAAAGTCAAAATATGTATGTATTAATGATAAACATTTCATAATTTCTAATAATTTCTAATTAAAATTAATTAAAATCTAATTAAAATAATTTCTAATTAAAATTAATTAAAATAATAACTAGAACATACAGTGTTTTAATAAAATGATTAATGCCCGTATTAGGCTTTATATTTAAGGTTTTCTTAAATTTATCTTTAGATGCGAATTATTTTATTGGCTACTGAGCATCTAAAGATAAATTTGAAGAAGCCTTGAATAAGATCTAACTATAAATACGGATAAAAATCTAGCGATATGTAAAACAAAGATACATGTACATATATCCGCAGTTTCCCGTAATTTGTTTTTTTAACTCATCACGTATCATCGTAGTCATATGTTGCACTTAATGTTTGCAACACACTGCAAGTATCATATTAGTATTTATATTTGTTCTTCAAGATAAATAATTCTTTGAATATAAATATTTTTTATTGTACGTTTAAGATAAAATATTTTAATATTTTCTTTATTTCCATTCAAAGAATCTCTCAGGTTTCAATCGGGGAATTTTTTCTAAAAGTGACCGGGAAAACCAGGAAAAGTCAGGAAATTTTTTTTTTGTTAACAACCATGATTTTGTCCTCCTCAGATTAACATTTAGCAGTCATATATTTTCTGAATTGATGGAACCTCAAAATATTTTCTCGTTGGAAAAATTTAAAATTTATGAGATCTGTTTATATTAGTTTGAACTGAACCTTTAGAATAGGTGGACGTGCAATGTGTCCTGAAAAATCATAATCCTGAAAATTGAAAACTGGGACAATGTCTCGAAATATCAAATTACGACGAAAATTAAAACGTATGATAATGTCTCGAAATGTCAAATTACTGAAATTTAAACCGTGCGCTTCGAAATCGATCCGTTGTGGATATAGTGCTAATTTATTAAAAATATATGGTATATGGTAATATATTTTACAACGTAATCCATATATTTTCTTCTTTTCATAATAATGCACGCAAAAGGTATTTCCTTTAACAGAAAATATTTTATGTATATTGGAAAATAATTATGTGCAAAAGAGTTATAACTTTTATACTAATTATTACAGATGTAGATGCTTTAGAAGATAGATGTAATTTAGAAAACGTTTTGTATTTCGTATTTCAATAAATGTTTCCATTGTAACTTTTTAATTGTTTCATGAAATCTGGCAATGAGGTAAGACATACTCAATTCTCTTCTTCATCACACTATTGATATTTTTATACTTTGAAAAGGTACAAAAAGAATACCAATTTTATATTGAAAAGACATATATGTCTACTGACTTTTTCATCTTTTGTGTTAATATTATTTTTTTATTAAACGTCCTTCTACCAGAACTTTTAGATAGAAATTATATCTCCTTTTACTGTGCAAAATAGGGCTGGTTAAAAGAAATATTTGTTGATACATTTAAAACAATTATAAACAACTATTTTATAATACAATTTTGTAATACAACTATTTACATTAATAGCTCGAAAATTTAATCACCTATGTTATTTTAGAATTTACATCTATAATAATTATATATAGCATAAACCCAAAAATTATAACATAAATATGGTAGAGAGCGCCAAGAATCGATCAAAGTTGGATGTTTCGAATAATACGTGTAATATAATATTCTTGGTTGTGAATTTAATTTATCTCAGATGACTGTCACCGAAACGTTCAGACTTTTTAAACACAATCAATCTAAGATGCTAATAATCGCGAAACGTTCGATCATTCGCGAATATATATAATCTGCCTCTTTTAGTTTAAATAAGAAATTTTGTATTGCGAAAAATATTACCTCAACTAGAATTCGAACCTGGGACCTCTCGACTTTCCTGGGCGAGTGTCTTTTTACAAAAATTATAGCTCTTTTTACACAAAGGGTAACTCCGGTATATACGTCGCACTTAACAAAATCTAATTTATTAAATATTATTTACTATGTTTAAATGAATTATACCAGTAAAAACTTTACTGTCTAATGCTACTAGAGTCGAATCGTTTAATACTTTGAATAAAGAAGACATCACAAAAAGTTGGAGTTAAGTCGTCATTCCATATTAATATTGCGCACTCTCCAGCGCTGACTCTTATTAGCCTTAAGAATTGGTTATTATTGTTATTTTAAGAAGTGAGAGTCCTGTGTATTAAAATATTCCATTGTTTACTGTCTACTACTATGAAAAAAATATTAGAAATAAAAATTGACAAAAATTGTTTATTTTCTTCTCAAAAGTTCTGAGAATTTCTTCAGAATTTTTTAGTACTACATCTTCTCATATTGATAAAAATAGTTGCTAATATATAAGAAAAAAGCACTAAAAAAAGTTAATAAAAATTCTGAAAAAATTCTTAGAACTCTATGAAAAGAAAATAATAATTTTGTCTCTTGCTGTTTTTCTGTAAAGTTGATTGATAATACCTGAGTAAAAAATTATTGAAAATCAATATTTGGCGATATTTAATAATTAATATCTTGTTAACTATTGCGAAAATTGCAACTTCTATTAAGTCAGCAGGATCAAATGAGCAGAATCAATTCGGATCTATTTAATTTTTTAGTTCACATTTTGTACTAATTTGTATCATTAATAAAAATTTTGTACCGTGTGCCGTTTTGAAAAAAAAAACATGGCGCTGCTAGATTAATATTAAGCTGCTAGCACACCCATATAAAAAAAAGAAAAAAATGGTCCTGCTAATTTAATATTAAGCTACGTTTTTTTTTTAAACGGTATAGGTATATAAAATTTTTATTATTGGTACAAATTAATACAAAATGTGTACTAAAAAATTAAACAAGTCCAGATTAATTCTGCTGATTCGATCTTGCTGGCTTAATAGAGGTAAAACAGAGGCAAAATATTAAATGAGTTTTTGACTCAGTTAAGTCCGCTCTATCAGCACACGAAATATTTGGCGGTCATTTGGAGACACACTGTATATTATTTCAAATTAATCATTTAAATATTTTATTATGTAATAATGGGACAATAACATATTTCTCTCCATATAATATCCTAAAACATTTTTCTTTTATTTTATATAAATACACAAACACACACATTGTATATACTTAAGATGGAGTTCCTTGAATATCTTACGGATGTCAACTAAGTCACATTCGTGAGATCACACATATGTGGATACTTGTACATCCCGTGAATATCCGAAAATACGGGCTTTAATAATAAATAACAGTTTATTAGATAATTATGTTAGATTGATATGATTCTTTCGCGTGCAGATTCAAAAATAAGTATTTCAAAAAATTTATATTTCTTGATATTTTAATTATGTTCTAATTTTTGGAATTATAACTTTTCGAGACACATCTTCTCAAACTTCGGTAATTTGACATTTCGAGACACGTCTTAAATTTCGATAATTTGACGTTTTAGGATTGTTCCATTTTTTTAGATTTCGGTACGTTTGTTTTCGGGACATCGCATGTCCACCTTTGGATATAATTGAGTGAATGTGTAGGTATGTATAAAATTATTGGAGGAGAACAAAATTACAATTTTGTAGTCTTAAGATTCGTGATTGAATCGAACGAATAATACGAACGCTTTCTGCAGTTTCTTATTGTAGTAGTAATTTTCAGTTACTGTTTATACGTTGCAATTAAATGTCTCAAGTTTGCTTACAATTGACACGTTCATCTCCAGGTGTACTATAATAAGTACTATAATAATCGAAATAATTGAGATACCGTCGTTACGAAATAAGTTTACAAATCGGAGAGTGTTACAGCATCACCGCCGATCCCCGTGGATGTGTAGGATGTGTGGATTACCTCGTTACCGCGTTTCCAAAGTTACACCGTATGCCTCGCGCTACCACTGCCGACTTGGATTCATCGCGCGAATCCAATGGTTACGTTTAATTAACGGTTACTGCCGGTGCGCGGTAAACGCTTCGTTCGAATTTCCGGATGCCGTTAGTCTTTGTTACGTCGTGAATCTCACCACAGTAAGTTCTCAATCCTTATCGAGTCTAAAACGAACTTTCCTGATATATTATCATCTATATAAGGGAAAGAGATAGAATGTATAATATAATTATTGGAAGCATTAAATCGTGTAAAGAAATGTAAAGAAATGTTGTTTGATTATTGATGTAATAACAAAATTTTTGTAAATGTTAATAAATTTTATAACGAACACTGTGAAAGATAGGTTAATTGAGACCGTTAAGTAAACGGAATAACGTAATGATTGCCTAGTAATAAATGATGTTTCGTGTAGAAATAATGACCAAAACCTGCTAAGATCTACAAATGGGAAATGCTTTAAAATGAAACATAGAGAAGTACACATTCAAAACACATTCATGGTATTCACAATCATCGCACAATATTCACTTTTTTTTCTCTTGATGTGGCAAAGAATATCTATCTCTTCTTTATTATCTTTCATCAGAGGTTTCAATAACAATGAATGTTTTTAATTTTAATTTTATTATTCAAGTAATACATATAACGAGAAGTAACAAAAAAACAATTTCCAGTATTTTTTTCAATATTTGATTAATATAATGCGAAAATAAACACACGGTATCTTTTTTTTGTTGAATTTTTCACAAGATTCTCATCACGAAAAGGCGTGTGGCATGTATCTTCTTGCGACAGGCTAAATTACGGGAGGACATTGGCGCAACGGTAGTTATAGCAAAATAATAGCTACCATAATGACGGGAGACTGTCGTCTCGGCGAACCGAGACGAGAACAGCTTGTTGTTTGTTATGTCGGTGTTTCCACACCATCAAAGTGCATAAGAAGATGCGTTTTAGGCTTTTTCTTTTTAAAGAGAAAAATTTATTTAAAGGAGAGTTATTTAAAAAATACAGCATATGTTTTAATCAATAACTAAAGTTTTCGAAAAAATTATTTCATTATTGCAGAACGTAAGATATGCTTATGTATTTATAATGAAATGTAATGAAGAAGAGATTTTCGTAGAAAATTAATTACGTTCGCATGAGTACTAGAGATGAGAGCGTCATCTACTCCATTCTCATCGGGGATGGAAACGAGTAGCTGACGTTATACGAATCGCGGAAGTGCCGTCTTACTCAGACTTCTTCTTTATTGAATGCTGGCATTCTCCTTTATCTTCCTCTCGTTTTCTCCATCTTTAGCCTCTTTCGTGAGAGATTTTTCACAATATCGCGATTCAAAAGATACTATTATATCTACATTCAAGGAATATGTCATTAAAGAGAAGCAATGAGAAATAATTAATAAATTCTTTTAAAAGGTATCTCTTAAAAGGTATCATATCTTTTAAAAGGTATCATTTTTTGTTTCACTGTGTGTACTGTAAAGTATGTATTCAAAGATTAGTAAAGTTTGTTATTCTCTCTGTTTCTTTATCACTATACTCCGCGAACTCGGTGACATGGAAAGAGGGCGTTAAACTTACGGGAGACGATTTAGCAGATTTGGCGTTAGCACTTTGAAGTTTTGGCAACTTTGGCGGTATTGATACTAAAGCGTTTGTACTCAAAACTTGACTGATCTAATTCCCATAAAGATCTTAATTCCGCAATTATGTTACATGATTTCCTGCAGAAGCTGAATTTATACGGATTTGTAGTAAACGCTCGTTTGCGGATAAACAAAAACACATTTTGTGTTCCGTCATGTCTGTGAAAAACGTTACGAAATTTATTCTTAATTAATTAAACTTAAAAAATTAGTTTGACAATTTTAATATTATTCTATATATCATTTAAGCGGTTGAAATTATCATATGATAGGTAGTACAATTAACTTCTAAACTATATTAAGAAGAAGGGGGGAAAATAAAATAAAATTTTATAATTTAATTTAAATTTTTTATGAATTAGCATAAGAAAAATTTTATAATTCAATTCAAATTTTTTTGAATGAATCAATAGATAATGAAAATTTATAAAGTTTTGTAAGATAAATATTGAATTAAATATATTAAATATATTAAACACACACATCAAAGATATTAACCGGAATAGAAACAGTCTTTAAGTTGTGTGATTTGATTTTGTATCATTATTTGTTTGCTATTTCGCGCTGTTTATTCCCATAAAGTTGTAACTCTAATGAAACCAAATACTTTTATACAATCACCGACAATTATTTGTTTATAGTATACAAATGTTCAAATGACTAAATAATCATTGGAGAGTAGAAAGAAAAATAGTCTCATCGGATCAATGCTCACGCGATCTGCGTTCACAAATATCGAACTTACCAAAATCGAACTTTTGGTTTTTATCAGTAGTCATTGTCGACTTTTTGCGCTATCGGCGAGCTTGCAAAACGAGGGACTCAGTATATACTGCGGCCGCGTCCCATGGGATGCACGTTTTTCGCTGTTCGCTGCGCCAGTAGAAAACCATGCGCGGCCACGCGTCGTCGTACAAGCCGCAAACGAAAATCTGAATAAAGCGGACGGATTCCCCGAGTGACACTAAAACAGTCGGCATGCGATAAAATTCTTGTTGGTCCGCGCGCTTGGTGAGTCGTTATCGTAAAACCCGGAGAATCCGCGCTCGTGTCCTAATATGCGTACAGCGTGCGCTTTAAATTTCCGCCAGTCGGAAGGAATCCGATGACATGTATCGCGAGAGACATTCGCAAGAGTTGTATGATGATATTTGTTTAAGAAGCATCGCCGTGGAATCTCTTAGCCATTCCGAAACTCGTGGAATGCATAAAATGTAACGAGCAGTCAACGACGATGTATGCTCGTTCACAGTAACAGCAGAAATTGGAAAAAACGACGATAACTCGTAATCGATAATTATCCCGGAACATCGTAATAGATCTCGTTATCTGAAAAAAAATATTACTTCTATGATTTATGTCTGCAAGTCGTTCTGAAATTCACTTTTTTTTGAAATCCATGCAGTAAACGTTCTTATAATTGGTAGGAACCGGGACGGTTGCGAGTACAGAACGTGACTGTTTACTTTGATGTATATTCCGAATCAGGAAGAATAATTAATTTTTTAATTATTCCGGTATGTTATTTTTAATAATACAAAGCACAAGCCGGAATTTATAGTGCAAATAAATTTTATTACATTTGATACATTTCGTTAAATTGCATTTAATTGCGTTTAATTATACAAAGATAAAAACTTTAACATAATAACATAACAGTTGATTTTCTGTAAATGACGAACTGAAAATTATGATGTTAATTATACTTTTACATATATGCTTGCCTTAAATACATTTTATTAAAACGAAAATACACGTATATTGATTGACAAATTTATTATACGATATAATTTTATGATGTAATAAATATCATTGTATTTTCTTGTAAACGAGATTGCACTCTAAATCTGCAATTTGAGGAAAATCGAACAATTTTGGTACTTTGAATAAATATTCGATAAATGACGAGCGTTCGAGTTTCTTTAAATATGCGAATATGTGACATTTTAATACATTCACTGTTTATAAAACTCACACACATAATGTCCTCATGTTTTATTCTTCGGCAAAGAAATTTACTTCCGCTTTCCATCGAATAAAGTAAATGTTATGTTAATATTGCGCGTGCACGAGTAGGGCATTTGAGAGATGATGGTGAAACAAAATAATTTTAAAGCGCACGTTCTCGTCCTATGCAGGTATATTTCTTCTACATACGAAGCGGGAGATTATAATTTTTTATATAGTTCTTATGTTAGCATATGATATTTAATTTTATAAAAAAAACTTTACTAGTCAATTTGAATTGGAAAGTCAATGAAATATTTTTTAAGTTTATCAGAAAGTCATTGAAATAAAATATTTCATTAATTTTCTGATGAACTTAAAAAAATTCGTTTGCAAAACCGTTATAACTATTGTCATTATTTTTATTCGCACATTCTCTTATAGATTACTATCCTTTTCTCTATGTACACACTTATATCTTCGAGATTGATGTATTTTACATTTTTTGTCATTTCTACTGAATTCAAGGGAGGAAGGAAGGCCGACGGCCGTATTATCGAGTAATGCACTGCCACGTTGCAATTTTGTCGCGTCATAACGGATTGGGAGTGTTCCGTGGTTCTGAAATTGCAGTTTTCTATCACGCGGTTTGAAACGCGGAAGCCGCTCGGATCTGGCGCAGCAGCTCGTGCATTTCATGTCATATGTATATATAGATTATGAGTTACATACATACATATAGAGATAGGACGAGAGAGATAGAACGAGAAAACGAAAAAGAGATATAATGTGACGCGTATGAAAACGCATATACTCTTTTTCCTTCTGAGTTTTACGAGCTG